>NC_079291.1:59803079-60080579 GCF_023638135.1 Falco biarmicus | reverse complement strand
AGTTTGAAAATCACACCTGTTTGCTCTTGGTGGTGATGGTTTTGTTGTTTATTTTCTTCTTGGAAACCGGTAAATGATCACTATATCCTGTTATACATGACTGGCCTAAATTTCTGTGTTGTGAAAAGCTGAGGGTAAGGATTTTTGGCCTCCAGAGAGGTTCCAGTGCTGAAGACACAGTCATCATGCGGACGGCTAAATCAGCCAACTGGGAAGTGTTTCCTGGTGATTGTTTTTCTCTGTTGAAAATGGGACATATGATGCCATTAAAGCTTCACAAACAGCATCTTCAGACTTTGAATATTCATTGGGGAACATGGCATTCACATGTCTTGCTTTCTTGAAAAATATTATATTGGCCTGAAAGTTAGACAAGAACAGTTCTAAAGTAGAATACATTGCTATCTTGATGACTTCTACAATTTTGCTATAAGAATGCATATCTGGTACACCACAGGAAGACATCACCCCAAATCCATGATAAGTATCCATCTACATGAGAATACCTTGCAAATCTGGGCCTTGATACTTGAACACCCCTTTCTCACTCCTCTTTCATGGCATTTCGGTAGTTTGTCCCTTTTTCTCTGACACTTATTGGCCTGCTAGATAATAATTTTAAAGTGTATGAACCAGCTGAAATAAGAGTTCAATGTGTTGTGAAAGTTTGTATTGAGAAAAAAACAAAACAACAAAACAAAGAATGGAAAGAAAGAAGATTTCCTTGAGGGCAAATGCTGTCGGCCCTGCCTGGTGTGAAAAAAAAAAAAAAAAAAAAAGAGAGAGAGAGAGAAACTGTAAAGCCCAATGTAATAATAAGCAGTGGTCTCTGGTAATGGGAACCACATTCTTTAGCAGAATAAGATGTACAGTCAGACTTAACACTGGGGTTCCTTCTCCAGCAGGAGAAAAAATTTTACAAAAACACAGTATGTCTAACCGCCCCCCCCCCGAATAAATTCTTCCCTACAAGTAATGTGGAAGCCTTACATCTCCATGGTCAAACTGCCAGGCACTGAAAAAGCAATTTCCTTGGCATGAAGCAAATTCACCAAATATCAAAGAGAGCTGGCCCATTTGCCACCAGCATTAGAGGTACCTTAGCTCTCCTCAGGGAGAAGTCATGTTTTCATGGGAAGTTGTATTTTAGAAGGCAAAGGGGAGATGGAAGAAAAAAGATGGGAGACCTATATGGAGCAATCATTCCCTTTCACTATTCAAGGATCATCTTTCTGAAAGCACTCAGGCAGGTAGGAGGTGAGACATCGTGAACTCTGTCCTCCAAATGACTTTGTGTCCAGAGCCAGGCAGGGGGCTGGGGAAGGGGCTGGGGCACCAGCCTGGGGGGGGGGGGGGGGGGGGGGGGCTCAGGGGGGAGCTGGGGGTTCAGCCTGGAGAGAAGGGGGCTCAGGGGGGACCTTCTCGCTCCCTGCAGCTGCCTGACAGGGGGGTACAGCGAGGGGGGGTTGTCTTTGCTCCCAGGAACAAGTGACAGGACAAGGGGGAAACGGCCTCACCTTGCCCCAGGGCAGGTTTAGATTGGGGGTTGGGGAACATCTTCCCTGAAAGGCTGGTCAGGCACTGGGACAGGCTGCCCGGGGAGGTGGTGGGGTCACCGTCCCTGGAGGGATTTAAGATAGATGTACACATGGCACTTAGGGACATGGTTTAGTGCTGCCCTTCTGCGCTGGGTTAGCAGTTGGACTGGAAGGGACTTTTTCCAACCTAAATGATTCTGATTCCCATATGCCATTTGTGATCACTGCAGATCCTACCTGGGGGATAAGATAATGAGCAACAAAGTGCTGATGTCCATGTTCTTAGGGTGGGAAGGTCCCATCCCTGCATTGCTCAGTGACAAATACACTGCAGACTATAAGAGCATTTGTACTAGTCTCCGCTAGTTTGTGTCACCAGATTCCCCGGTGACAAATACGGCTGCAGTCTTGTTTTCTCTGGCTGGATACATTTTTACAGCATTTGTAGAAATTTAATATCCTTGAAATCTCTACCTAATTGTCAAATTTGAAATTAACCAAAAAAGCCTCACGGCAGTAGGTAGAGACCAGGTATTGAGATTTTTTTCTTCTATGGAAATAGCTGAAAAATTAGAGGACAGGGGCTAAAATAAGACTCTAAGAGTTCTTGGTTGTTTCCTTATTAAAAGACAGCTATTTCTCACTTTCTTTTTTCACAGTTTTGCAAAAGGCACTAAAAACAAAGCAAGCACTTACCTTTTTCAAAAGATAGGTACGAGAAACAAACAAACAAAAAAAAAACCCCAACAACAACTATTCCCCCCTCAACATATGGAAAAAATCTTTTGGGAAATCCAGTTTTGTCAAACCAGGCTGGTGTCTGAACAAAAGGAAAGGTGGTCACATCTACATATCTGTAAAGACTGAACCTTTTCTGAAATTACATATTGGCAGATCTGGAGGGTTTACTCTTCACATGCACAGAGCTGATACAGTCTTTTCCAAGACTTTACATAAGGTGCTATTTATGAGATGGGTTGAATCTTGAATCTTCTATTTGAAATGGGAAAATGGGGTAGGGTGGGACAACACATCTTGTTTAATAGTTCCATTTGAGCCTCAGCAGCCTCAGAAATTTGATTTAAAACAAAACCACACTGAACCACATCAGGATTTTGGCTCTGGATTTTGCAGCCTTCTTTATTATTACTATTATTTTAATATCCCTCTCGTTCACATACCAATATAACAGAGCTTTCCACTGAAAATTAAGTTGGAGATGCCAGTAGGATGGTGTTTCTCAAGGAAACGCAGTCAGAGAAGTGCCTTTAGATGTGAAAGGAAGGCTGTGAGTGCTGGACAGGAAAAAACAAGGGCAGCTTAAAGAGAGAAGGGGATACTAAAGAGTTTTGGCAACTAAAGTAATTGCTTAGTCAAAGGTCAGCATTCTGCTGATTTGTGATCACTGGGAACTAAAAGCATGATGTGCCTGTAGCCCATTAGTAGGCAAACATATTGGGAGGGAATGTCTACCCATTGCCCAGGAAAAGTGCTTCCGGCTGAAGCAGGGAGGTGGCTGACATAGGTGGACACCCATAGAGTCAAGCAGTCCTGGAAAGATGAACCTTGTCATCCTTGGGGATTTAGCTGGGACTTCACTCCTATACAAATGAAGTCAGTTTGCTTCTTGAAATCTGCTTTTACTCCGCCATTTCAGCTCACAGATGCAATTCTCTCAGATAAAATAAGGAGCACTGGGCATCTTTGATCAGCCTTTTCCACTTCTGTTCCAATCAGTTCCCATTTCCAATAAATCTTCCACCCTTTCTTGTCTAAAGCAGGTTTCCTTATTCTTCTGAAAAGCAAGGATGTGAGAAATTATCTTCATTTCCTTTCTTGGCTATTTATTTTCAGCACCCTTTCTACAATATCCTGATACCATTATACACCAGATGGTACTATATGACAAATACAAGCTACCATAAAATAAAAAATAATATCACGGCTTTTGGTCACTATGGCAGAGAACATGTTTCTGAGAGTTTTCTCAGCCATCTGACAACACTTGCAAATCATCTTGATTTGCTGTGAGTGTGATGATAAGCAGGAGGAAGGGAATTGCTCCTGCAGGACCCAGACATGTGTTGCACATATATTTACAGAAGGGCAGAGAGTGATATCAGGTCTCATTATCCATGTGATGGAATAAATATTGAGAAGGAGGTCATGTCCATAATTCTTCACCAAACTGTCATAAAGAAAATAGGAAACAGTTTGCAGTTTCTGGGTGGTGGCAGTGTAACTACTGTGAGCCAGAGCACCAAAGGTAATCATTTAAAGCCATCTACTAATATTTTCCCTGTGTTGTACAGTGTCTGTGTATTTATTTGCTCAGAATACAGCTCTGGTGCAAGTATCTGTGATGATACCGCTACTATAGCTCTCAGTCAGCAAACCCAACCGCAGGCAAATACCCTGGGGAGTAGAGCATACTCTGCCTCATGTACAAACAAGACATAAATTGACACTGAAAACATGTCAGCCTTTCCCCTAATACCTTCTGAACCTCCCAGATATTTTCACTTCAAAATGACAAAACGAGAGGTCTCGAGGACTGCAGCTATTTGAGTGTGTCAGCAATAGGCTGATTACAGATTCCATATCAGCACGTTCACTGAAAGAAAGGTTAATCTTTTAGATTAATCTTTAGAAAGAAAGGCTTATCTTTTCTTTGGACACTGAAGCAACCCTTGTTACCCTGTTACATCCTAAGACAAGCACCAGCTAGGCATGGTTTTGTTTATTTCCAAGGGCAAACATGTTCAAAGATATCCAGTCCAAAACAGCCAGAGCTCCAGGACTAACCTATCCTATCTGTACAACCACAGTCAAACTTTTCGATAGCAGTTCTCTTTGATTCCTCTATTGTTGGTATATATAAGTGAAGGAATCATAAAAGGGCCTGATTCTCAGAAAACTACTATCTCAGATTTGCTGACAATAAAGCCTCATTAGGGAAAAATATTTTGGGTCACCTTAGCAAAATAGGAAGCTCCCAGGACTGTGAGTCACTTGTGAATATTTGTAACTGGGTATTTAAATACCGTGATGTTTAGGTTTACCATGCTACACCCTGTCTGAAGAACTGGAAACTCTATGAATACTCCAGGAAATACCATTATTGTGCTTGGCAGAGGTCCAGGTTCTATTATTGTCATCTGCTGACTGGGTTCTTTAGGGGCCCAGCAAAGAGTCATGCCACATTGTAAAAGACCTTCCATGTACACACGAGATAGGGTGCCACAGAGGGCCGGTAAAGAGGCAGGACTGCGAAATGAACGCTCATCATCTTCGTTTTGTAACTGTCTCAAGTTTGAGGCTGATGTCCAACCTGGAGGAATATGTGCACATAGGAGTGGAGTTTGATTTGTAAATATTATGAATGCTATGAAGGCAATTTTTCAGCACACCTGATTTTATTGCCTAAAAAGGGTTATCAGGAAACCTTGTATAGCCAAGGAACAGGGTTTATCACTTCTTGTGGTGCCTCTCTTGCTCCATTGACTTGCCTCCAGGAATGATCTGCATGATCAGTCAGCTTTTACATGTCTAAAATTACATGAATTGTTTCCCTTTCTTAGTTGAAAAAACACAGATACATACTTCTGTTTTACTGATGGACTGGACACCAAGCAAAAGTGAATTCCAAATCAAATACAAGAAAAAGTGCAGTTTGTTATATTACAATCAAGAAAGGAAAATAGCATGCAATATGATAAAAGTATAGTATAAAAATATAGATAAAGCAGTACATTATTATGCACAATATAAGAGAGCAATAGGAGCAAAGCATCAGATCGTTGCTGCAAAACATTACAGAGATTAAGAAAAGGAGATGTAACCAATTACCACCCTAACATCACCCAGCCCCATGTTGTGGCTGGGAAGCCCCACTGCAGCCAGTGCCAGGAGTCTCTCTAACTGGGAAAACTCCCATGCAGTGCGTCCACCTGTAGGTGAGGCTTCTGGCCCAGTCCTGGAGCTTGCCTGCCTTTATACTCAGATACACACCTTGTGTGTGTAAGCCTTTAAGTCTGGGCTAACTGCAGTCGTGCACTATCTCATGATTTGTAAGGTTTCACACACACACCAGGGACCTTGGCCAATAACCCAGGCACAGTGGAGTTACTGTTGTGACACAACTGCACACAGTGTTTATTGTCTGGATGGTCCTGCTCACATCTTGCATGTTTGGGGCTCAGGACAAACACCACTTGCTCATTAAAGTTGTCCTTGAGCTCCCTGTCCAAGTTAAACAATCCCTAATTAACGACAAAGACTTTTTCAGAAACAGTAATCAATTGAATACATTTTCACAACTTCTGTTCAGAAATCTTAGGGTTAAATTTTACTGCCAGCCCATCAAGACATTTTGTGATAACATGGCTTTGCATTTCTAAATGTTTATTTCAGGTGAAACATCCCTTTTAGTTTCTCCTGAGGGAATGGCAATGGACAATAGAAAAATAGGTTAAGTAGGTAGTTTCCAGAAGCCCACAGAGTATTTTTTATAGGATTCATGTTCTAACAGCACCTCTTTCTACTTCTCTGTAATCTTTATTCTGAAAGGCTCTAAATTTTCCTTTTTTTTTTCTCACACACTCTCTGGTGATTTTATATGCACCTGAAGACCTCTATGGTTTTGCTAAGTTCTCTTCTGCTTATCCAGAAGAAGACTCATGTGAGCAATGATTTTCAGCTGAGAAGCCATTCCATGCTTTCTTCCATGCTTGGTAACTCCTACATTGTGCCATCAGCCTAAGACTCAGCACCATGCTCATGTCCAGCTGTCTTCACCCCTGAGGCCCATGGAGCCCTGCTGTTTGCTGGTCTCCGAGTCACCATAAGATGGGCATGTGTCACTAAACAGAAAATTCAGTAGACATGCTCTTTATGGATTTTCAAGTATTAAACAGATTTATTTTATTTTAGTTTAGCTTATTTGGTTTAGGTTAATTTAGTTCTGTTCTGTTCTGTTTTATTCTATTCTATTTTAGATTTAAGCCTGTGTTTGCATGATATGGAAAATAAGTATCTTCTTACAATGTTGTTTACGTTTTATGCTGGTGAAGCCAGACATTAAAAATCCAGGCTCATCTTACCTAATCACAAATATCAGCAGAGACGTGGTAAGCCATCCCTATTAATCTGCAACAAATTTTCCTCACTAAACACTCAGAGTGTGTTTTCACCAATAGCTTCCTTGCTGAAAACAAAATTTTGTGGCTGGATTTCACTTGATTTTCTCTCCAGGTCAAAGCCAGCCAACAGCATCCAGCAGAAGCCAGAGGTGAGATTCATCTTACCTGTTGGCAGCACCTCATGGAGTCACACCAAGCTCCTTTGACAGTCAACTCAGAAAAACAAGTAACTCTACAGGGGATATGTGAAGGAAATATTTGAAATTTTTTCCAAGATTCACATCCGGATTCACATGATGCATTTTATGATGAGGATCTCAGGTGTCTTACCTTCAGGTATATAAATTAAGCCAGGAGAATTCAACCCACAGTTTTAGAGGGGATTCAGAGGAAAAGTGGGCCATGTTAGAATACAGCTTTCTGATTTCCACCTGCAGAACAGGAAGCATATCTCCAAAAACCCCTTCCTCAGCATTCACAAAAAGATTTGTGGCTACAGCGACTCTAACTACTATTACTACTGAAAAAAAATATCAGTATTGACATCAGAATTATCAATTTGTATCGTCATAGTACACTGATATCCCAGGTTTTAAATAAAGCATCATCTCGCTGGAGACAATACTACAAGCATAGGACAAAGAGATGGTACCTAGCTTGATGGAACTGCCATCTGTGCTGGAACCAGACATCTGGAAAGAAAAAAACACGTGTCAGGACAAGGAATGTATGAAACCTGGTTGTAAGATGACAGGACAGCGATACACGTACAGAAGCAGTTCAATAAGTGCCTTTTTTATTCACCTTTTGTAGTCATTCCCAGAAAACCAGCCTCCTGAGGAGGGTTTTGAAGGAAGAGTTTGGGAGGAGCAGCCACACTATCCTGAAAAGTAGCCAGAAAAAACATTTCTGCCAAAGCCATTTTCCAGCAGCAAACTGAGCTTTCACCTAAATTATATCTTCCACAAAAAAGTGTCTGCTTTCTGTGGAATATTTTGACATTTTGTTGAAAAATTCAATACACAAAAAATGAAATGCTTCCAGCTGAGTTTCATTCTGCACCACCACCAGAGTCCCCTGTGGGACTTACTGGGTACAGGCTTCCTGGTCCCATTTTCATTTGCTGGCCAGGCTGCCAGGGCAGACTACATCTCCCGTGATGCTGATGGGCATTAACTCCTACAGCACTGAAGCTCCTTCTCATTTGTAACTTCTGAGAGGTCTTCTAGTGCTGGACAATGTCACAGCTTCTATTTAGCTGTAGTGACTTTTATTTTAGTTTAGGGGTTTTTTTTCTTTTTTTTTTTTTCATTTCATTTAGCTTCATTACATTTCATTTTATGCTGATAATATCCAAAAGAAATCATTTCAGACTGAGCCAACAGTCACCATTCCAACTTGCATTTAATTTGGTGCTACAAACACACTAGGAACATCATTCTTTTCAGACCCTGACAGCCAGCCGAGTGAGCGGCAGCAGGTTAATCCCTCCTGGGACGTAGCAAGGACCAGCAGAGGAGGCTCAGGGCTTCAGGGCTTCTTCCCTTGCTCTGACCTGTTGTGTCACTTGGATCCAGTCACTTCCCAGTCACTGCCCTTCACTTTTCCCCCTGAACTGTGTCAGTGCTGTCTGGTCAGGTAATTGTAGAGGAATGAAGCTGGGTTAATTAACATTGATAATATACAACTGTGGGTTGGCTTCAGGGGAGGTGGGCTGGCCGATGTAGATAAGGTGCAAGTGTGGCTGTTCTGTTATAAGGTTGAGAGTCAATGAAGAGAGAGCAGCTGAGGAGGAGAAGATGAGAGAGGAAGAAGCAGAGAGAAGAGAGAGAGTGTGCCCTGGATGAGGTAATACAAGGAGAAGGCAGCAAAGGGACTATATGAAGAGTGTGCTGGTATGAGGTGGTTAAAGACCTTGTTGCAATTTGATAGTCTGCAGAGTGCTGCAACAGGTAATGGCATCTGTGGGGTGGGGGCTGTCTTACATGTGTTTCCATCATCTCAACCATGTTTGTGGACCCCCAAGTTAGCTAACAGCTCTGGCCTCTGGGGGAGAAGGAATATTTTGCATTTTAAGCGGGTTTCCAAGGGGAAAGGAGGGTTTGAAACCCTGGCATTTGAGCAAAGGGATGCTGAGCTCAAACACCCAGGCCAAGGCGGTGCTCTACTGAGAAGGATGACAGCAAGATCTCTAGGTGAGCCTGCTCATGTCAACGACGATGTAAACGACCATCACCTCACTGCTATTGACCTGCTCTGAATTTTTTTGCCCATTCACCTCCACTGCTGCCTCAGGTACATTTCCCCTTTCCCATCCCTAGAAAGATGTGACTCGACGAGGTCTGCGGCTGCAGTAGGGCTGCCGCCACACACGTGCCTGCAGGAGAGGCAGCGGCAGGCACGCCTGCGTGCACGGGGAGGGCAAGGAGGGAGGTGGGTTTGTTACCATTGCTAAAAGGAGCCTAAAATAAATGCAGTGAACTCTGCGCTCCGGCATACAGCTGTGTAAACTCAAACTGCAGGCCTGCTCTCGTGTGGCCAGTTACTTATGGAAAAGGAGTGAGGTATAGCTCGGCACCAGGGGACTTGCCCATCAAACCGTTTCACACTGTTGGTCAAACAGGGCTCTTTGCATGAAGGGGGGTCGGGGGGGAACTTATTCCCTGATTCCAAGGTCTAATAAATTGAAGTCCTGCACCTCTCATGGCCTTGGAATGATTACATTTTTTTTTTTTTTGCTACATAATCATCAATAAATCAAGCATAGCCCATTAAACAATAGGTGCCTCCGAGGCCTCTCTTCAAATGTGCTTTTGATAAGAGTCAGAGAATTTTTTTCTGGGCTTGTAACGTTTTTCTTTCCTCTGTTTGTTTTTTCTAAGGGTCAAATAATGCTGTTAAAAGAGCAGTTAATATATAGATCTATTTTTCCATATTCCTGTCATGGTGTTTGACTTTGGGAGATTTATGGAATATCTTTTCCCAGTTCAACAATAGTATGTTTTGTTGTACTAAAGAGGTATTTTAACATGAGTGGAGATTCTTAATAACTTCACTGCTGTCTCCTTTCCAAAACAGGCCCCGGCCAAGACAGGGAACAGTACAAATATATGTATCTATATATATAAAGAAAGAGAGAAATATATTTAAAGATATAACACAATCATCTGGGTATCTCTTGTTTATTTTCATATGATCAGCTCAAAAAGGTTGGTATGTTCTGGCCAGAAGCCACTGTTCACCATTTTCATGAGGCATAGCACACAGTTACACTGACAGGAGGAAGAGCTAAGTGGCCTGGGCCACATCTTCAGCTGCGGTAACAGAGGGGAGCTGTGCTAACTCCAGCGGAGCTTTGCCAGACTGAGGGCAACGACAACCTGACCTGCTACATTCACATACACTTCAGATGTTGTGTCTTTCCACTGGAGCTGCGGCTCCAGCCAAGAAAGACTCTCACAGGCTTATCCACCCCCCAAAACCAGGCCTAGTTTCTCTGGTTAAAACTGCAACCCCATATGTGAGAGAGTGGCATGAGCTGCTCAGCATCGTCGTCTTCAGTGTGATTCAGCCTCTCACGACCCATTTAGTGTAGGGGGGTCACCAGTGTGTCTCAGGTTGATTCGAAGGAGTTCACCCACCTGACTTCTTGCAGCTTCAGCAGCGGCATTGTGCTCAGTGTCTGTGCGATTCTGCAGCAACTGAGCTCGGTTACAGGAAATATCTCCTAGCTTCCACTTGGGATTTCAGGCAAGGCTGTGGGATGTTCCCATTTCCCAAAGCCAGAGCTTCATGTCCTAGGGGACTTCCAGCAGGACTGCACCTTTCTGGGGGAAGTCTTCTCCTCCCTAAGAGCAAGCTGACCACAGCAAAACCGTACAAAGTGTCCCTTTCCACGTGCCCCTTCTGAGGCTGTGGGGCTGGCTGTGCTTTCCCTGGCCAGAGGCAGGATGAGATGCAGCCTGCACTGTACAGTGCCACAGCAAAGCAGTGGTACATGCCCCAGAGAATGAGAAAGCTCATTACCCTGTGCAGCAGAGCAGGGCACCATGCTAAGGCACTAGTTCAAATCACAGTAGTTGTAGGTCTGTCTTCTGCAGAATAATTTTTTTTTTTTTTCCTCAAGAGGCTAATTAACTTGGGCAAAGTATCATGTTAAGGCCACATCTTTCCCTCTTGGTCCAGATTTAGCTCATTCAGTGTTAGCTTGAAGAGCTGTACACCATGTTCAGCACAGCATACCAATAAGCCCTCAGTCTAGGAATCAGTCCTCAGTCCTTTTTACATGTGGTTCTCCCGTCACAGAGCTGTCACACAAGACAAAGAGGTCAGCTTTCCTATTTTAAAATGCTTTGTTTTGGATGATGTTCATGAATGTTACTTGTCAAGGGCAGGCCCTGGCTTTTTCAGCCAAAAGAAGCAGCTGCGGTGCTATTTGACTGGAACACAATCTGCTTCTGGAGAGATCTCCCAGGTGGTTCAAGAGAAATGCATGTCATGAGATCACATCTTGTCCTTTCCTTGGGTTGTATTTGCTTTCCTCTCCAATTCCTCCTCCCACAGGGCTTCGCTTGCTCTTTGAACATCAGTGGCTGATGCTGTACCCTCTTGTACTGGGAACAGCCCATCTTTTACCACAAGGTCAAAGCTGGGCTGTGCCACAGATACTGGATCTGCAGATGTATTTGTGGCTTTGTGTAAAGGAAATGCTCCTGGTTTCTATCACTCACTGTCAGGAGTGAGTAGCACACACCTTAACTGCCCCTCTCTTGCAAGGGAAATTCAAGGTATCTCGTGATGTGGAGTGAAGAACACAGCAGACTGTCCCTGATGAAGCATCTTCCACTATCTGCAAGCAACAGAAGCTTTATTGCTCCTGCTGCTACTTCTTTCAGAGTAAGACACTATCTTGGCTTTCTAAATGGATATGTCATCAAAAGGAAATATTCCTTGAATTTGATTCTTATGCAATCAATACAGAAAATTCGACGCCTGCAGATGCCAAGAGCGGCAATGCCACTGACATCAGAGGGAGGGGTCAGGATTTCAGTTCAGAATTTTTTCTCCTGCCAAAGGGACAGTGTGCAGCATAGGAAGCATGGACTGAGGTCATCCTTAAGGTATTCTCAGGCCTCTAAACCATAACATTCTTTTACAGACATTTTAATTTGTTCGCAGTGGAAAAACAAACGGAGAGAACAGTTAAGTGAGGTGGGACTGGAGAAAGACCATCACCCTTCTGTAGAAACCTAGCTGCTGCTGGTGATCCTGGAGGAGGGGTCAGCCAGGCAAGAGAGAGCACACGTTGCTCATGCATAAACTGTGATCACTGAGGTGTTGCAGTGACTCGGCATAATTAAAAAAAATTCTCTTTTCACTAACTCTGCCTGCCCATTGCAACTCCTGTTACTAATCGACCAAAAAGCCATCCTGGCTTTGAGGCACAGGTATTACACTTGTAGCAAATAACGTGGTAAGTGGTTTTCAAACCAGAAGGCACTACTGTTAGTTCAAATATAACTGAATGAGTTTTTAAAATTTGAGGGATGAGTCTGAGCAGGTACCAACCCCCTGATCTCGTGTCATTCTTGTGACTGAGGCTGTAGGATTATTCCTAGACCTTGGAAATCTAACTGAGGGAGGCATTGCTTCAACTTACCGGGAAAAGGGAACGGAAGAGGGAAAAGAGAAGAAAAAAAAAAAAAAAAGCTTTCTGCAGATGCAAATCCAAGTCTCTTTTGGGTTCAGGTTTAGTTCAAAAGTGGATGGCTAGGTCTTGTTTTTCCTGAGACACTTTCCTCATCCAAATCCAAACTCCTCTGAATTTGTCAGTGGGGAGTCTGAGGAAGAAATGGCTCTGTTTGAGTTGAATCAGAGCACCAGCCTCACCGGCTGCCAGAAATGCTGACCTTTCTTAGTCTGATGTAAAATGTCCTGAATCTGTCTGTTTTCTACAAAAGCTCTGCTGGCACTTCTGCTTTTAACCTGCTCCATGAGAAATCAGCTCAGGCAAGTTCACAGGAGTTTCTTGCTTAACACTTGCTCTCCCGTGCTCTCACCTGACCCCACAACTGAATCCTCATGGGATGAAATAATTACCTCGGCTGATGCTTGCTTCAATTTAGCAGTAAATATTATCCTGGTAGCAAGTGAAGGATATAAAATAAATATAGATATAAAAGTTTAACATCTGCATGTCTTGTACAGAAACTGCTCCCCTTGCAAGAGAGGTATGGATCTCCCATACACTGCTGGACCAAAACTGATGCAAGCTTGAGTGACCTACTGGTTTCCTCTGGGAGTCTCCTGTATATTTATGTAGCATGTAGTCCATCAGCTGGAAATAACTTTATGGAACATCTCACTTCATTATTTTCAGTCAAACTGCAGCTTTGTGTCCTGATGCTGTAGTGTCAGGTGAAAGGGGAAAAAAAACCCCACAACCCAAAACATCTTGCTTAACATGTCTTTCATACTTGTTTCAGAATAAATGAGCTCTCTGTGGAGTGTATCACTTATAATAACACCCCAAAATACACTTTTGGGTGCCATTCAGAGTCTGGATTAAATCCACTGTCAGGAGAACAGTTTATGAAGTCTTGGTTTTCCATTAATCTTCAGGCCCCTTTCTCAGGGGACTTGAAGGGGAAGGTGGCTGGATGGCAAAGGAGAAAGAGAATGGTTCAAACAAGAAGGAAGCAGTTGGTGAATGGATGGCTCAGGAGAAGGATAAATAGTCAAGACCATTTTAATTTCTAAACCCCAAACTAGAAGGGAAATCAATCTAGGCTAATGGATACAGCAGTATGCTGGGATTTCAGTCGTGTGAGCCCTATTTCTTCATTCTCCTGCTGCTTCATTGTGCAACCTCAGGTAACTCTGGATTCCTGCCTTTTGCTTTCCCACTGTATTTACACGGCCTTTGCAAAGCTCAGATTGCATCCCATTGTGTCTTCATCCAACACCATGCACAGAGGCAGCACAATCTTGGATGCATCTTGCAAGCACCATGGAAATTTCCATCATTTCCCACCAGTTGCATCCCCACAGGATTTATGCTTTCCACCAGAACTGATCACAGGTTTTTTGGAAGTGCTGCTTTGATGTAGTTTCTACTGGCAGTGATCCAGACTCATCCCACCCAATTTTAGATGCCTTTAGAGGTCCATAGAAAAGAAATTCATAGATGACCTTGGATAACCACAGTTCTTATTCAAACACCTGAGCTGAATTCCTGAGTTTAAGAGAGAATCATTTTTAGCTTTGCTGGAAGCTTCAAATAGGGAAATCATTTACACCAGGCTCTTCAGAAATCCAGTATCTAACTGTTTGTTGCATTGAAAACTGCCACAGCTTCTGGAATAATATCCTGGCTTCAGATACCCTTCGACCTTGTGATAACTTCTACTTGAACGTCGTGCCCAGAAGATATCTGTGATAAATGGCGCTGGGTCATTTCCTATGGTTTAAGAAGAGTCAGCTAAACCTCATGAAGTCCAGAACATGGATGAGAACAGGACATTTTTGAGCCATCAAGAAAGTCCTGTTTAATTTTGAATGGAGACACAAGTATGTACGAGGTGAGGTAGGAGTAGAGCTTTGCCAGGATTTCCTAGCCATATCTTAAATGAAGAACTAAATAATATCAATAAAAAGGTTAGTTGGACTGCCCCCTTCTTTCCAACTCTTAATAAATTTTTCAGTGGTTACATTCCAAAAGATAAGTTGTCAGGAGTACCATTTACAGATAAGAACTGAGAAACTTTTCCTCACCAAAAAAGAAGAAAAATCTTAATCTTATAATTGTTTTTTTGCTTTTCTCATATTAGGTACTTTTATGTAAAGTCAGAAATGTAAGACACAGAATTTCCAAAAAGTTGTATGGTTTAAAAATTGCTGAAAGAAAAGTTGAATTACTGCTTTTTTTCCCTTTGTTATTTAAGACTATTTACCTGTAGAAAATGGATTTTCAAACTAGTTTTATTACTTTGAAAGTTTATATTGAAATATCCTCTAATTTTCCTCATTTGCCTTTTTTTGTTGTTATTATTTTTGTTTAAACTCCTCTCTGCAGTTCAAAGACATCAAGAAGATTGTAATTTTAGTGTGTATATAATGAAAAAGTGAGCCATGTAACGTGGCTCATGGACCGATGGATGGGCAATTAAATGGAGGTGTAGGTGTCTACGTGCAACTCAAATGGAGATGTCCACTTTAGCTTATGATAAATTCCTAATGAGGTACTATTGAATGTATTGGCAAAAGGCTTAATTATGCCCAAAGATGTTTGGCACCATTTGAATTAGCATTCCTGACGCTTGATGCTGCTGCCCTGTAGGTCATGTTCCTCTCTGCCACCCTCAAGAGATTTAGGCCTTCCAAGGGCTTTTCAAGCTGTTCTAGATGCCTGTGTTTAGACAAATAAACAGCTCTGTGAGGTGAAATGATTTTAAAGTGTTCCAAGAGGTTAGATGCCCAGTTTACATGTAGGCACTTCAGTTTCATCACCTACTTTCAGGTGTCGGAACATGCAAGCTGAATCCCATGCCTGAAGGTAGGTGACATAAGTCTGATTTTGGGATTCAGGAAACTGCATCTGTAACCTTTGCTATTGCTGGGTGTACTTATGGGACTTTATACAAGCCCTTACATATTATTTCTTTTCTTGCTTTGTGGAAAGGAGGATTCTGAAAGATTCAGAAGAAATACAGGCAGTAGGTAGTAGAGTTTCAATGAGATTATTTAAGTATTTCTTATAGAAAAATCTAAAGTACAGTTACTTTTATCCATGCATGTGTTATTTGAATATAAACAGATATTTTTAACACCTTTTTGCCTGTTTTTGATCATAACTATCTATTTCACTTGTCTGAAATCTGTAGAAATATACTGAGTAAGAGATATATTAAAAAATAAAAATTAAGCAGTTTTCCCCAGCAACAAATTGTCAGATGGTTATAAGTGAAATCAATTCACTATTTCTGGTAACACAGAATCCTAGTCATCTTTACAAAAGAAACAATTCAGAAATTAAGCATTTCACCACTTTTTTTTTTTTTTTTTTAATCCTAGGTATGCTGGGATTGCTCACTTTAAAGAAATAGGTTTTAGAGTCCTTATGCCAGGACATATTTGTGTTTCACCATGTCTGTGCACCACCCAGCGCAACAGAGCTGAGCAACACTGCACCTTCCCAGTGGCACCTGCATCTCATCACAGGTGTAAGTGGAGGGCATGCTATCTTAAACCAGTAGGAAACAGTCATACTGAGTGCATAAATCTGGTTATGTATTTTAAATGTCTACTCAGCATGCCACTGAAGACTCTTCTGATGACAGCAGCAAGGTCACCACAGTGAAGGGAAGCCAGTGTGATTATCCTTGATGATAATGTCTATGATGACTCTCTCTTTCTATCTCTTACTGCTTCACAACTTCATTTTTGCTTTATGGTTCATGTATTCTTGAATTAGAGCTTACCAAACTGCAAGCCACCTTTATAAACCAACACCCACTTCATACAGAAAGATTTTCAGAACCTCCTGAGATAAATAGGTATCCAAAATTAGCAATTTCCAGCTTTAGCAATTTTTATTCCCCCCTTCAAAGTTATCCAAGCTTTTAACTCAAACCATTTTCCTCCAATCATTTGTCATGGCTGCCATTGGGACACTTTAAAGTGTCATCAACTGCTGTGAGAGAAAAGATGTGATATCAGAGTATTGCTACAGAACTAGAATCTGATATGATACACAAGAAGGAATCACTTTCCTGCTTTTACCCCAAAGAGTTCCTGCATACCTAGGTCCAACAGCACAAATACCCTGCCTGAATGGAACAATGTGAGTCAGGTTACAGCCCCAATCAATCAATAAGTGAAATGCAGTTTCCACATTAGAGAATAGAGGACCAGTGGAAATCACATTTCGGTTTGATTTGCATGATGATGCATCATTTCCCCAAAGCTGATTTAAATCCAGTATTTGCAACTTAAACAATTTGGTTTCAGAATAATTTTTGTACTGTTTTAATGACATTTGAGTTGTTGCATCTCACTTTACAACTTACATGCTGGAAAAAATAAGTGTGTGTAGAATAAATGTACAATGTGGATGATATTAAAGGGGTGTAACCATATGGACCACAACCATAATGCAGTCAAGTAAAAAAAGATGAATGAACAAATGTTTCCATGTACCAAGAAGCAGGCTGAAACAGGGAATTGTCTCAATGTCAAGGCAATCCTGGAAGAAGGAGCCAGAGCAACCTCCCATTTCAGCCTGGAAGATCGTAGAGCAGCTGTAATTAGGAACCAATATTCTACCATTTTCCCTGAACTAAGTAGTACAGAGCTATTAGCATTACTCCAGAGGCTGATTTTTTCACAAGGAGACCACTATTGTCTGGGAAATGGATGATAAACAGGTTTTTCCTCTTACAGACCTGCTCATCACCCAGAAAAAGTAATGATACTTTTTTTTTTTTTTTTTAATGACTCCTTATGGTTTTAAGGATATATATGGATGTCTGGAAAGTACTATGTTTAGATCCAGCCACTTGGCCTCCTTGAGCCAGATACCTAGGACTCCCTGAAGACAGAACCTTGTTGTTTAATCTTTTGCCCAAAGCGCCAACATCACAAATGTAATGAAAAAGTATATATTTAACTTATTGCTTTCCAGTTCTCTGGGTGTGTAGGAATCACGGTCCACTCTGGCAGAAAACAGGAGTGGAGCTTTATGTCTCTTCTCTGGGTAGCAGGTATTAAGTAATTAATAAATTTTTTTGTTTGTTTGCTTGGTTGTTATTGTCTTTTTATTTATTTATTTTTTGTTTATTTCCCTCAAGCAGCTATAATTAATACTACCTCTAGCATTCAGGTTCTCAGCTTTGAATGAATGACAAAGATGGCTTTTCCCTATAGTGCCATCCAGGTTCTAATCCAGGAGAACATGTGGAAAGCCTGTGGTTAAAGAAGACAAGAAGTAACATGATGGTAGGATCTACTGCAGCTAGATTTAGACAGCTCCAGGATGGACATCTCCAGCTGGCCTGGTCACCAAGGTGCTTTTGCAGTTGGTGGCAAAGGTGGCCCTTCCTGTGGCCAGGTTCACCTCCTTTCCAGGCCTCCCCTTGTCAGCCAAACCGTTGTTAGCTGTGGGAGGAGGAGAGCAGTGGCTTGGGAATTATGGTCTCAGAAAGTTCTCACAGCGACAAGGCTGGTGTCAGGAAACATCAGCCTTGTGTTTTAGTACGAGTGGGATGGAGCTCCGCTAGCATCCCTTGTGTTGGCCTGTAGATGAGCAAGTCATCTGCTAACGAGACATCTGTACAGCTCCCCCGTCACTTCATTTTGGTGTTATTCCAATTTCCAGAGCCACAGTATGAGAGTTAACCGAAGAATGGTGATGATGGATTTAACTATCCCAAACACTACCAGGGCATTTCCCAAAGATGATGTTAACTGTGTGGTAATTACTGAAAGAGCAACTGTTCCATACAAGTGATCTAAGGTGAGACTTACGGGTCACAGACGATGAGAGTCCAGAACATTTAAAGCACAGGGGAAAGTACACATGAAAAAATCCATTTTTAATGAACTAATTTTAAGCCCTAAGGGTGCTAAAGTAATTTAGCTGATAATTCCCATAGTAGTTTCATTACAGTATGGTTCCCAGCTGAAACTGCAGTTTGCTGGGAGGTCTCCAGGGGCTCAATTCTATTTTTCAAGGTCAGAACGAGGGTTTGTATAAATGGGGACTCTTGAGGTAGGTTTTGTTCCGGAAAAGTCTTCTGAACTTTCAACTGTGTTTCTAATATGTATCCAAATTAGATGTAGACTTTCAGGTGTCAACAGATGTCTGAAGCTGAGAAAACTACTTCAGCCACACTTGGGTGGCAGATGTCCCACCTAATGACATCTGACAGAAAATTAGGAGTTTAAGCTACTTCTCCAGGTTCCCCCAATAGTGAAGAAAGGGAAGAGCACTTCCCAGGAACATCTGCCTACACCTGGAGAAGATCCTTTCAAACAGCTAGAATAAAATCACCAGCTGCCAGTACCTGAATCTCTGTAGTTAATACAGGAATGTCTTGAAATTTTTTCTGTAATTGGTACCTAACTCTTAAACATTTAAAAGTTAAGTAAAGGTAATTTGAGACAGTTCTTCCAAAACTGAATTTGATCTCTCTCTGATCCAAAATCTTCATTGAAAAGTGACCTTTTTCAAGCCAAGTGTTCAACTTCCAAAGTCGTGTTGCTTCTAAACTTCAGCCAGTCAGTAAAAACTCCCAGCGATGGTCTCTCAGAACATTTTCCTACTAAACTATATTATCTGCTGGCAAGTCTATT
Source organism: Falco biarmicus (assembly GCF_023638135.1). NCBI lineage: Eukaryota > Metazoa > Chordata > Aves > Falconiformes > Falconidae > Falco > Falco biarmicus. The sequence continues at coordinate 60,061,549 of NC_079291.1, read as the reverse complement.
TCATAAATTGCTAATGAGTTTTAATGCTGCAGCAAATGGGATATTTTAGGTAGTAGCTGATTAACAGTTAGGAGCATCCAGTGAAATGTGCAGCTGCAAGAAGCACCTTGAATGGATTGTTGCCAGTAAGTGTTAGACAAACCAAAGTAATTAACTAGCTTGAAAAGTCTGCTTTAAAAAATAATAATAATAATAATTTAAAAATTGTAGTTTTGTTATCTAATTCCCAGTATTAAAATCTGTTATAATTGCTACAGGCTTTTTTTCTGTCTTTGAAAGCTCGAGTCACATAACTTGTATAATTTTGTATTTAGCTATTTTGTTAGAATGTTATACAAAGTAAAATCTAATTTTTGTTTTCTCCTAGTAGGCTGAGATTTGGTATAATTCTGGTCATTTTGCAGCCATCTTGAGGCATAGATGAAAAGCCCATTTTATGAATCAGCAAAATAAGTAAAAATATATATATACACAAAACTCGAAGGAATATATAGTATGAATAAATGAGAAATACTAAAGTAATTAGAAAATCACCATGATGGTAAATGAAAAGGTTTTGGCTTGCTTTCTCATTAGCTGAAGAAACATGAAAAGCATAAAACCGTGAAAAACATAAAAAGAAGGTAAACAGAAGAAAAAGTAAGGTGAGACATCAGAGAAGGGATGGGCAGTTTCCCAGTGGTGACACATAGCAGCTTGTGGGGTGGCCTCTGAGGGGAAAAGAGACAGATAGACAGGACAGAAAGTGGGGGGGAATGTTATGGGTTCGATCCAATACTCCTTGATTTTAGTTCAGAAAACACCTATCAGAGACAAATTTGTTTTCCATGGAGAAAAGGGGCAGGCTACAGAGAAAAAAAATTGAATAAAAAAGCCAAACTTATAACTTTAAGTTTATAGTCTGCATGTGAGAAGATTGCAAAGCTGCATCACCACTGGTCTTGAACACACAGTTTTTAATGTTATCTACTATCAGAGAGATTTAAAGCCATTTCGAAAACACATATCAATGGCATACATGCAGGTCTAGATCTCAGGGGGACCCTTCTATACATTCTCATACTTCTGTCTTCCCTGACAGATGACATTGTGTCTGCCAGAAACCCCCGGTGCTGGGGACCCCACACCGGCCCCAGGCAGTAAACTCCACCACCTTTACTCTATTTAGTAAAGACAAGAATGTCCAAGTAGCCTCTGTAGACTTTGTTTAAAAAAGAAAGAAAAAAAAAAGTAAAAAAATACAGCATTTAGTCAGGTAATTCTGAGTCTTCAGCATCAGTTCTTCCCACTCTTCAAACTGTGGAACCAAGTGGATGTTTTATCTGGAAAGCTGGCAAAGTTCTGCAGTGACCCTTGTGGACCTGCTTTTTAGCAAAACGATAGACTTTGTTAATTGCTGACTTCTTCCTGAATTTTCCAGTTGAGGAAAATAATAGTAATTGCCCTACAACACCTGACAGAGAGGACATTTGGGACAGCATGTACATCAGTGCAACATCCCTCTACAAGCCCGCATGGAACGATGGAAATGGGCAGAAAAGGCCTTTCATCTCCAGGTTTTCTTTTTTTTTTTTTTTCCCCTCAGTGATGAAACCCGTCCTTCACTTTTATGAGTCAACATAATGGGAACTGTCAGGCCAGCCTGACCCGACAGCAATTTGTTTTCTGGAGTTTAGGACGCAGGAGGGCTCTGGTCTGGGAGGAGTGATGAGAAAGGTACATGCGCTGACAGCACGAACGCTGGCTCTGTCCGCATCCCTCGCAGGCAGGAACACATGTGTAGTTGTACCAGATGCCAGAGTAGATATTGTGCTGGACAGGAATGCATGAAACAGATTTAAAAAAAACAAACCCAAAACCAAACAAACAAAAAAAATAAACAAAAAAAATTCCAACAAACAACCACACAAAAAAATTGTTTTCTTTTGTTTTTCTGGCATTGGTTTTTTTCTTGTTTTTCCCCAAGTGCTTAATGGCTTCATTACTTTTTGCTAACTGCTCTACAGAGAAATAAAGACTATGTTGAGTTACTGAGAATATCAATAGGATGTTAGAGACAGCAGATTCAACACTGTAAATCTAAAGAGTTTCTGAGCAAAGGAAAAAAAAAACCCCAGAAATAAATGCTAAAAAAAAAACCAACAAAAAAACCCCCCACAAACAAACAAATTTTCTCCAGAAATCATTTTGTTTCTTGTTTCTCAACATGCTGCTTCCTATCAGCAAAACCACCTGCCAAACTTTCTAATGGCAAAAGGTTGTCCTGCTCTGCATTTGCACCTACATCCATCACCTGTAGACAATCAACAGCTGAGCCTTCTGGTTTGAGTCAGTCACTTACAGCTAACCAGGCAGACATGTCCCATGGGAGACAAATCCCAGCCACGTGACATACCATCTTAGAAGAATTTCAGCTGCCTTGTGGAAGTGCCTGACTTCCTAACATGAGGGCAGAACACACTAGGAAAAATGAATTGTATCCTTCAAGTTCTGAAATTTGTTGCATGTTTTTCCAGTAATACCAGCACCATCCATTTCCACAGTGGAAGAAAAAGCTGTGGTAGGAAAGAGGAGGATTTGTATTGCTAGAGTATCTAGAAGGTCTGGATGTGGATTAGGACCTGGCTTATAGTAGGTGCTGTGCAAACACCAAGACCAGGGGAGACCCTCTTCATCTTCTTCTTCCAGGTCTCAGAGAACATCACTACAGCTCATATATTGAGCTTGAAATTCATACACAGGACTTTGGCCCTATGTTCCCTATACAGTTACACATACATCCTCCTTAATTCTCCTCCTCCATAACAGCCTTACACGTGAGCCACTGTGAGCCATCAGTTGCATCCAGCTGGCACAGAGGGGTCACAGAGCAAGGCAGAGGATAGAGCTACGCAGGGAGGCCACCTTCCAGGTCAGTGTGCTTGAAGGAGGCTGTTCAGAAAACCCACATGGCAGCTGCAGCCTCTACTTGGGAGGCAAGAGTCTGGTACAGGGTTTCTTTGCCCTGGTGTAGAGGAGTTTCAAAGACTTGAGGAAGACTCAGGCTGGTGCTGCATCCCATGGTGCAACTCTGCAGGTTTCTTTTGCCATTTTTACTCTCGCTTTTTCCTGGGGGAAAAAAAAATTTAAAAAGCTAAGCAATTATCAAAACCTAGCAGACCCCTCTGTAGATGGGTCACAGGCACCTTCCCTTGTTTCACCTCTCTGCTACCATCTCAGTAATCCAGGGCATGCTGGGGCCACCATGTCCAGCTCCAAGTTTTGGGCACACTATCCCAACTCTCACCACAGTAGGACAGACTCCTCTTACAGTGCCACCTGACAGGACCACAAAATTGGTGACCACCAGATGATTCATGGGGGATCATTGCAGCCCAGCGTTCAAGGAGCGAGATTAAGGACTTCGTAATCACCAAATGACAGAATAGCCAGTCACCTTGCTATGTTATCTGCTAGATGCAACACCCCCCCCCCCCCCCCCCCCCTTTTTCTCAGCTTGGATACAAATGCTAACTCTTTTTTGGGGGGGCTCAAGGCATTCCACCTCCCACAGCCACTGGGAAGATTTCATGGCTGGCACGACACCCAGTTGGAGGCTTCAGGCACTGGTGTTCAGCAAAACTGAAGGAATGGAGCCGGCGGTAGCCACAGCCCAGAGTGAAACTCTGGCTCCTGTCTCTGGAGCCACTGCGATACGTGTTATCCAAACCACAACATCCTACTGACAAATATTTCGAAAAGTCCCCAACATTCAAAAAACCCCACATATTTTGCCACATGGACACACACAAACACACAGATTAATTGGTAAGGTTACAGATATCCCTATTTGGGAGGGGAAATGGGCAGGCATGTCCGTTTAAACAGGTGGAAGTTTCATGAATTATTAATTTTTACGTTGACATCAATGAACATTTCGGTCCTGAGCAGGTTTGTGGTGTTTTCTACAGCTGAGAAAGGCAGGACTGCACTATACCAAATATGCCAAAGCCTTGTCAGTGTGGCTGTGGCAGGAGCACACCTTGTGTTTTACCCTTGTGGTTACCCAGCTCTAACCTTTCCTCCCAGCCTGGGATACATCCCACGGCCAGGCAGGGATGATGCAGATCGGAGGGGGCTGCTGGCACATCACTGTGACTCTTGGGTGCCTCTTTCCACTTGAGAATGGGCTACTTTTGTTGCATGGTTTGCTCTGCTCTAGGGACATGAACTGATGTGTCCAATATACCCATAAATAATTTCCAAAAGGGGAAGAAAAAAAAGAAAAAAAAAAAAAAAAAAGGCAAGAGTGCTGTTTTGGCTTGGTAATGTAGTTCATGTGGCTTTTCTGCTCCTTTTGCAGCTGGATGTGGTGGTCAAAAGAAATAGGAAGCCCATGCCACTTTACAAAACTTTCAGGCAGGAATATATGTTGTTTCATACAACCTCACCCCCCCGAGTCTGTGTCCCCCCCAGATATTTCTAATAACACCTGGTAACTACAGGAGAGGGATGAGGACAATAATCCTGGAATGTGAAGCCAGGCTGCCCATGCCGTGTCAGCTGGCTGGCTGCAGCTGACGTCCCCTCTGCCCATCCACACCTCTGATCCTGATTAGCTTTAGCAGCAGCAATGTTTCCTGGAGCTCTTACTGAGCCCTGTGTTACGATGGCAGCTTTAGAACAGGGTTACTTATACGGATGCTGGGAGTGAGGGGGATAATCACTCAGCAGCGAGACCTGGTATCCAGAGGGTGCAACAGGGGCTCTGCTATTGCTTCACTGTCTGGTCTTGGGTGGGTTGTGCCCAATGTGGGCTCAAAGCCAAAATTTGTCTTTGACTCTTTTTTTTTGCTTTTCTCCCAAAGCCAACAGGAAAATACCTGTTTCTTTTACATTTTCTTAGTGTATTTGTCTTGAGATTTATAGTTTTGCTGCTGCTGTTCAGTTTGTTTCAACCATTTTGAGGCTATTGCACTTTCTCTGATGCCCAGACTCTCCAGCTGTCCATGCTACCTGCCTGTCAGTCTTACTTGGCTTCAGCCTCTCACGAACCTGGGAAAAAAGATAAGGAAAAATTATGAGTCTTTTCTACACTCTGATGCTGTAAGCCTCCAGGACACAGGTAAATGACTCGGTTCTGGAAAATTATAGGAAAGTCAAGCAAAGACAAGCAGAAAAATGGTCCATGAGGCTTACCCGTGTGCTCTGATTTGCTGGAAAAGATGCTGTTTAAAGGCTGAATGTGTATATATGGCCTCTGCAAAAAATAATACACAACTCAAGCAATACCAAACAAACAGATACCACCAGGTAAAGACAATGAAATGTTCTGGATTGGTGCAATAAGCAGGGGTGTCACTACTGCAGCTGCCAGTCAAGATCCTCCCTTAATTCAGACCCTGGGGGACAAGGAGTCAAGAACACTATGCTTCTGCGGAGCCGCTGTGTTGTGATCATGGTGCAAACAAGAGGATCTGATTCCCATCAATATCCCCACCCTGTGATGCTGCCCTTTGAGGAGGTCAGCAGGGAGTTATACTTGAAAGGAAGATGGGGCTGTTGTTTTGGTTGCCATGTGGAACAGGCTGTATTGAGCTGCAGACCTTCAAAGGGAGCCAGATGCTGTGTCTGGGCTGGAAAATGACACACAGTTCTATACATAAGGACAAGACTCTCCTCTATGATGCAAACCTCTCATGCATCCTCAGCGTGAACAGTTGAAGTTGCTTTCTACTAGCAGTAGTGATGTAATTGCAAGATCTATGCAAGTGGTATTTATCATGTCTGCTGTAGGACCTAAGTTACTAGCAGATGAGGGAAAATCAGTATTTGTTTGCTCCTGAGATAGAAGAGAAATATTCACAGATTCCTTCTATAGCATACACGTTGCTTGCATCAGAAGACTCTTTAATCCATCAGAGACGATAACACCAAAATACCAGAATTTGAAGTCTGGAGGTTCTAAGAAATCAGTGATTTATTGTGGGAGGAGTTTTCACAGAGCTGTGGCACATCCTTCATTTTCAAATCTGATCATGTAAGACATATTATAGTTCAATAGCAGTTTTGCAGGTTATATTCAGAATCTATTAGGTAAAATTCAGTGGTCCAGGTAATGATGGAGGTCAGGTCAGTTTAGCATATCATAATAGCCCTTCCTGGCTTTGAATGCTGTTAACCTATGAAAGTGCTGAAAAAAATTATTCTACAGAACAGTCTGACATACATAGGATGGTCTTTTTAGCTGATTCATGGAAACAGGTAGGGAACAGATATTTACTTTGCTGTGCCAATACTGTGTTGTGGTTTCTTGTAGCCCTGAGCGGTTTTGGAAAGTCTTGCTGCTTGCATCTAGGAGTTACAGAAAGATCACCCCTAACCGTGTTCAAGCCTTCTAACCCTGAGGTTTGGTAGCCCTCTGCTAGTTTGGGGGGGAGGGGGGGGGGGGGGGGGGGAGCGATCTGCAGGGCTAGAAAAGGCTGCTCCACAGCTAAACTGAACAAAATGTACCTGAGGTTTACCAACATTTTCTATAGGTGGTAAAAGAAAAAGGAAGATAAAAGAAAAAGGAAAATAAAATTTGTCACAAATTTGGCTCAGTTAATTTGTTCCATCTCTGAATGTGGATGGAAAACAGAAGAAGTTGCACTGGCACCACTGGGACTTTAAATCAAGCACAGTCTGAATGGCTCAGTTCTGTTCATCTGTCTTGCTCCACACACCGTCCCAAATCTTTATCTATAATTCAGCTTGCTTTTTCTTTAATCCAAGACTATTTCGGTTTTTCCCCCCAAGCCCACGCCACCATGACTAGCACTGCAAGGCAACTCGCTAAAGCTGAAATACAGTAGTATAAAAGCTGCTACTGTTCTCTGGATGGGTTGGAGTTGCAGATTTTCCTTGGCAAGCTCTGAAACAATATTTGGTGGTTGTTGATTCGGAACTCTTAACTGTATTAATCATGTAACAAACATGCGCATAGGCTGCCAGGCCTAATAAATCTTACTAGCGTGCAACCTCCCATCATAAACACATTCAGAAACACTTAAGCAATCCCTGAGCCTGGAAGATGATCATTAGTTTCCTATCATATGCTTTAGGTTAGCTGAATCAATCAGTGGTAAGTCAAGATGAGCACGAGTTGAACTCTCCAACCCATTTTCCATCCCAAGAGGCAAGTGTAAGATAAATGCCTGCAGCCAACTGTCTAGCATTGCAGCCTCCCAAGAAGCTGTTTGCACATTGTAATTATAATTGTTGTTGAAGCTCTCCTACGCACAAGATTAGCTTTTTTATTGTGCTAAGTTCTGTACAAGTTTTGTAATTCGCAACAGGCCATCCCCATCCTGAGAAACTCTCTGCAGTGAAGAAAGAACTGCCCTATTCAGTCATCAGAGCAGGAACTAAACCACAGTCAAATGAACTAATCTGCATAAGGTTAGTAAAGAAGGTAATGGAGTCAAGAATTAACATTATTTTTTTTAAGCTTCTTTCTAGCTCTTGGATCAAACCATCTAGGGCAGCAGTACACAACTCTTCTGTGGAATCATTACCTGATGGAAAGATACAAAGACATAATGAAGCTGTTCAGTCAAATTTCTCAGATTTTAAGGCCTAAATTGAATAAGATCATTTAATTGGACCTCCTACTCCTTGCACAATGCTATATCTCACCCAAATATCATGGGCAGTTGTTTTAGTAAGACACACTGCTTCAGCTCTCACTACAATCTTAAAATGAAAATTATAGTGGACACCAAGACATCCCTCAGCCTGGAGCTGTGAGTTGCCAGGGAGTCAGATGGGGTGTGAAAAGCCTGGTGGACCCACCTTTCTGGGAAACATACCTGCACCAAGTGCCTTCCAGTTCTGACTAGGGGAGCAACTTCCTCCTGGAGAATTTTTTTCCCTGCTCCCGAAGACATTCCTCCCATTCCCCCAAATAATGATGACCAAAATGGCTTTGAACATAGAGGCAAGTCATGGTGAGGATGTGCCTCGATTTAGAAATATCTCAATTAAGAAGTGTCCATCAGCTGTACAGTGAGTACCAGTGACTGGCTTGCATCTCAGACAGAACCACGGACATCTGGGTTAAGCCCACGAGAGTTTTGCTCTCAGAAGCAGAAAGACAGCTCTACGCGTGAGATACCTGGCATTGCTCCTTTCTGACTAACAGCAGAAAAAAGCAAAGGTGAGAACTGTTTTATTTAAATGCTTGGAGCTAGAAGAGATGGACCTGGGAAAAAAAATTTGTCCAGATCTGGAAATCAAATTAACCCCTTTGTGACCATCCTATCAGCTTAAATTTGGGGAGCAGATGCCATACACAGGAAGGCTGTGTCAGCGGTTGCATTTCAAGACTTCAAGGCAGCAATGCATAAGGACAAAAGTATGAGCTAGATTCAAATGATTACATTTAACTATTCCATTTTCTCTTACCCAGATTTCCCTTCCTTGAGCACAGGATTCATTTAAATGCTGAGCTGGGCAGACTTGTACCACATTGAAATATTAGGACAAACTTCAACATACCAGGAACATGATCAGAGTCTTCATGAGCTAAACTTTAAAAGACCCTTATAGATTCATTGGAAAAGTCAGGCTTGACTCTTCAGTTGCAGCAGTATCCCTGCTGAATAAGTTAAAAAAATGGTACCCACCAAAGAGGAAGCTTACTTTTTCTTACCATGCAGATAAAATGGATAAGTCCAGAACATGAATTTGCATTGATACCCTTGAGTAGGACCAGCAACTGTTGTAATACCATTATACCACCCCACTGGCAGCATGTTGTTGGAAGAAAGAATTCAGTAGCATCTTTTAGTCCTTGATTTTTATTTCATTTTCCCCATGTACACTGGATTTTTCATGGCAGGGAAACAACAACTCTGAAGTCTTGGAAGAACAAACAGGAAAAGCTCAGACACCCAGCAAATACATGGCAGATCTAGAGAAACAACCCAAATCCTTGAATCCACCTCAGTCCTCAGAATTTAGCCTTCATCTACCTTAAAGTCTCATATATAGACTTTTCCTTGGCAAGGTAAAGTAAGTGGGACACGAGAGTTTCAGTCTCTGTGATCACTGTATCTGTGTTCAATACCTTCCTTCAATATGGTTGTCTGTGAGTCTGAAAAGGGCTTTGGATTCAGCTGTGGCAAACTGGCACCTTTGCACCAACAAGGGGAAAAAGAAAGTGGATGTAATAAGTGAATAAAATGTGTCCTGTGTCCCTGGCTGCCTCTGTTCTTCTGCTGCTTGGGCCGGTGTTGACTTTGCATGGTTTAAAGCCTTTTCCACAAGTCTATCTTTCTTTCCTTTTCCTCCCTTTTCCTCCTTTTTCCACAGAGTACCTAGCAGCTAAAAATAGTGAAAATACCAATTGGCAGTTATTGTGTCCTCCTCAACATCCAGTTAGTCTTCTCGCTGGCTTACAGAGGTAAGCAGGATCACTTTCAAGAAATGCCTGCTGTATTCGGCATCTGCCTGCTAGTGATCAGATGGAATTTTTGCTTTGCTTGCAAGTCACATCCAGAGTTCTGGTGGTATTGAACCTAATTTCAGGAGCAGTCACAGAGGAAAGGTTAAAGGTGGTCACATTTCTCCTTCAGTTCAGAAATAAGCCCAGCTATACAGCTGAGCCTGCATAGCTTGTGGTCTCTAGCTAAACCCAAGTCCAGCAGCTGTAATATTGGCTAGTGGAGAGTTGTTGGGGTTTTTGTTTTGTTTCTGCTTATTTTTCGTACCTAAAGGCCTATAAAATCTTGAGCAGTTTATCACTGTATGTTATTGCAGGATCTCTGCTATAGAGCTGTCAGTTCAAATGGCAAAGTGTTCCCTGACCGTCTTTCCTGGAAACCTGTGCAAAAGTCTGTTTCCCATACAGCAGAGAACGCACCTTCCCTCCCCCCCCCCCCCCCCCCATCCCCCCCCACTTTTATTTTGTTTTATTTTATTTTTATATAAACCAAGTCCAGAGTCACTTCTTGTCGAGAGGCTGGAACTGCTGTCGACTCCTGCATGAGGCAGGGCGAGTGGCAGAGGAGGTGGTCGGGGTGTATGGCATGGGGCTGGGAAGAAGAGGCAGAGCGATGTGCACCTCCACGGCAGGTGAGGGGAAGGCAGACTAAATCCCTGCAACAAGCCGTGGTACCAAGTCAGCAGAACTTCAAAGGAAATGAGCCATAATTCAGCAGAAGTAAAAATGAGCAGCTACTCTCCTCAAATCCCTCTCTTATTCTTTTTTTTTTTTTTTCCCTCTCCTGCTTTTTAAAATTCCGTTGTAGTCAGAGAAATCACAGTGGCCAAACACAGAGGGGTTTAATCTATTAGTTTGATCTAACCATGCCTTGTGGGACAAAATACACTGTGTTTTTGCAAGGTGAACGAGCTGAGCAGGAGGCTGGCGTGGGGGATGCCCATCTCCCACCCTCTCCCAGCGAGACCCCTGCCACAGCCCCTCCCCGCTCCGTGAGCCCATGTGCCTGGTGCAATCAGGGGGCTTTGAGGTTGCTACCGTAGAGCACCAAAGAGCCTGCAATTCAGGGCTTGCCTTTCCTGGCAGGGGATTAAATTGATCTAAATTAAGAGTTTTAAAGTGAGGCATCTAAGTCTGGGCCACCTACCCCAAACCTCTTGTAAAATCAATGAAGGGAAACAAAGGAGGGCAATTCCACCTTAAATGGAGCAAGTTGCTCTGTGGAAGTGCTTTTTTATCTCAAATAATTTTAATTAGAAGCATGGGATGACTGGCTGTGGTTTAGACATCCAAATATCACAGGTCTGAAATTAGGGTACATGAATCCAGCCCAGAAAAGACTACTTTGAAAGAGTCTGTCACAAGGACTCCTTATCGCAGATCCTTGTGTCTGCTGTTTCCTTGCGTTTAACGTTAAAATACAAGGAAACCAGAAAACAGTACTAGGCAGCAAATGGGATATTAACAGTTGTAAACAAATCTATACAAACTTAGAACCATAGAATCATTTAGGTTGGAAAAGACCTTTAAGATCACTAAGTCCAACCATTAACCCAGCACTGCCAAGCCCACCACTAACTCGTGTCCCTACATGCCATGTCTACACATCTTTGAAATCCCTCCAGGGATGGTGGCCCCACCATTCACTGGGCAGCCTGTTCCAGTGCTTGATACGGTTTCCAGTGAAGCCTTAGTTTCTTTGTTGGTCTGTTGGGTTCTGCTGGCTTGGGAAAGAAACTCAGGCTGACCTGCTGGAGGCTCTCATCTTCTCCACATGGAATATCTGCCCTTCTTGTACAGAACATGCTTCTCACTGAAGGTACATCAGAACATGTCCACAAAGGAGAGCAAAGACAAAGTGCTGTTATGCCTTTGCTACACTTGATTTCCCCTGCAGGGAGTTATTATTGCCAGATGGATGTTGAGTTACGTTATCCAGTAGATTGACCATACCTGTGTTATTCCCGAAAGAAAATAACCAAAAGCAGTATGTTTTAGAAACTCTGTAAGCTCTAATATTAGATATCTATTAAACTACTCCAGGTATAACAGCTTTTGGTTTTGACAAGGTGCTGAATTATTATTTTTTCATATTTTGTTTGTGCCACTGACAGAAATATATAAATATTATAGTCACAAAATTCAGAGTTTCTTGATGACATGTATATGTCCACGTGCCTTATTAAGGCTAAATGTGGAAATAACAGGCCCTTTGGCCAAGTGGTTGTTTTCTTTGGTAGTTTATTATGAAGGACTGCTCTGTTTTACTTTTCTTTTTCCAGCATTTACCTAATCACAACACCTGTAAGTAAAAGTATCCTTGCTTCTCCCAGTTCTTGATCCTCCTCATAGTTCTCATCAGCCTGAGTTGCATGCTCAGCAAAGCAGTTAACTTTTTTCCTGTGTACTGAATTGCTTTCTTTCAGCAAGCCATGAAGAATTAGTCCCCAGGAGCACTGTGGAATCAAGGGAGCTCTGTGGCTGAGGACCACTGCAGGGTCATCACATGCACCAGGAGGACTGAAAAAGGGATCATATTTATGGGTGAACTATGGACACATCAAAATTGGTGAGCACAGGAAGAACCCAGAAAGCATTATTTTCAAATAAGAAGCAACCAACTGGTGAGCTTTGTGTGACATACTAAAAAGGTTTGGTTTTGGGATGAATGGGAAGCACTAAGGAAAGCTGGTGCCTTCATATTTCTATCATCAGATCAGATCACACTGCAGCAGGGTTGTAGCTCAGTCATTGGCAGCTCCAGACAAGGATAAGAATATGGATGTAGCTGTCAGTTGCAGAACAGATGCAATGAACACAGGCAAGAAAAAGAAAAACTCATTTATAAGGCTGGATCATACAACAGCAGGGCACATTTAAGAGCAATGTGTCAGGCATAGATAAAATTGTACAAAATTCTTATTCTTTAAAGCAAAGGATATAATTCTGATTGTGTCTGTTCAAAAAGATTCCATTCAGACTGCAATAAATGCAATGAAGGCTATAAGACTGACAAGGAAAAATAAGAGCCTGTTACTGATGAGGAAACTACAATACCTATCCTGGTAAACATTAGGAAGGCAGAAATCTGCATATACTAAAAGATGCTTGTGGTACAAATGTACAAAGAAATTCATAGAATGTAACAATTTTAAGTCAGAAACGAGGAAGAGATTTAAATACATGAGAAGAGCAATGTTTTGGAAAGATTCCCTGATGGTAACAGAGGGGACAAGAGTTCTTAGTGGTCTTAAATGAAACTTGATAAATGCAGAGAGGAATTGAAAGATTAAGTTGCTTGATACAGTTCATAGCTGCATATAATGCCCCCAAATTGAGCACTCTGAAGTTGTCATATGAAGGGGAGCTGGAGGTTCTCCTGATAAGACCACAGAATTAAAATGGAAATACTTGGATGTCTGTTAATGCAACACATCATCCACCTTTTCCCCATTTAGCTTGTTTCCCCTCTTTACTATAAAAGCAGGTTCTTCCAGAAACCCACTCTTGTTATTAGGAAGCTTTTCTTAACTTGCAGCCTACATTATCTTATGACCAGTTTAGACCTCTTTATTGTGATGCTTTCCTCCTCGGTGTTCGAATTTACTCATGAACAAACCCCAGGAGGCCTCTCAGCAGCACCGGCAGATTACACAAGACAAAAATTCCTATGTCATTCCAGACACTTTCCTTTCCATTTCCAGGAAGCCCTATCAGTCCCTTCTGCATTCCATCGCTGGCATGAATTCACCTTCCCTTGCAGAAAGTCCTCAGGCCCACAGCACAGCCCAGTGAGAAGTTTTTTCCCATACCTAACGTGCGAGAAATTGAGGGCTTACATTTCTGGCCTGGAATTGGGAAATTGTGTGCTCTGTGCCCAGTCTCTCCTAAATGTAGCCAGCACATGGAGTGCATGGGAAGGGAGAACCAAATGTTGCCTTGTCCCACAGAGAAGTTTCCCAGCAATAAGGAAAAGTGGAATAATGGTCCCACTGTTCAGACACACCTTAGAAATGTAATGAATAGAGCTGACAGGCACAATTTGGAAGTCTAGAAATATATTTGTCATCAAGGGATTAAAAATGGAAAAGGCTGGGTTGCTTGCACCAGCAGAAATTCTATTTCCTGCCATGGGATGGTGACAGGCGCTGCTGAGGCCAGGATGCATTTCACCTTTGTAAGCAGTACACGTCCCATCTGGGGCTCTCCTGGAGCTATCACTGTGCCCCAGACACTCCCTGACATGCTCTTTGAACCCATGGAACAAGGTTGATACTGTAGATTAGGTTAGCTTAACTTGAACTCCCTTCCCCACCCAAAAATCTGACGTCTTCTCCTCCAATCCAGGAAATGAGAGGCCAGAGGAAAATAATCCAGTTGGGCATGGGAAAGGGGAACCATATCCTGACAACCAGGGGCAGTGGTGGGATGCTGTTGTCAGAGCCCTGATGGTCAGAGGTCATGTGGGCTTCTTCTGAAACCTACAGGAGGCAGGTGCTGGGCATCTCCAAGAAGTCAACTTACTTGGCAGTGGTTTTGATATTACTGCAAGAGAAGGCTTTACAGGATGTTCATGACCTCATCCCTTATCCTGAAGCTTGTTGGCTCTTTATAATCTCTGCAAATATCGAAGGGAAACTGGGAAAGACCAAATTGTTCTTCCTCAGATCATAGTGAAAGTGCTGACTGATCAGTTTGTTCTGTCTTGGGATATTTCCTGGAAGAAGTTATCTTCTGTTTTTATAACTTCATGGCTGCGGTCCATCCTCTATTCAGCAAGCTTTCAAGTAGTTCTGGAATGATATAGCCCATCCATATCAGCTGCTTTCTGTGCTTTGATTCCCCAGGAATTGTACTGCTGCCAGACTAAAAGGCAACCAGAGAGGGCCTTGGCTAAAGTGTGGTCTCCCTTAATCAAGTTAGTTGACTGTTATGAGAAGTGGAAATTAATTAGTGCCTACTGGTTTTGTGGGTGGCTTTTCGGGTAAGTGGAAGATAGGTTGCATATCCAGGAATCCTGTATGGTCTAGAAGCAAGGGAATACTTAAAAGCTGCAATAAAAATACTCCTCTCTACCTCCTAAACAGAGTAAACATGCAAGAAACACACACACCCTTCACAGAGCACTTCCAGACACAGACCCTTCGAGAATATTTTGCTCTCATGAGATACCAAGGGAATCTTTCTGCTGTTGAAGAGTGGGAAACATTAGAATGAGTTTCCTGGGAAGGATGCAGTGTTTCCATCAGTGGATGTCTTTATGAGAAAGTGCTATAAACATCTGTTGATATTAATATAGGCGTACTTGAAACTGGATTACAGAGGTCCTCTCTGAACATGGAGTCATTCAATTGCCCTGGGCAAAATTCATGAGTCTTAGTGCACCGGTTTCTAAGGAGGGACTTCTTGATCACTTAATGGCCAAACATCATGTCCTGTCATGACATTGTAATCTCATTTTGGCTAGAAAACAACCAGAGAACATGGAAAGACCAAGCAGTGAGAGGATCTATGTCCCAGTTAAGCATCTGTGCACCTGAACCATGTAACATAGTCTCAGAGGGTACCATCAAGGTGAAAACACCATTTTCTGAGTGATGCTGCAAACCCTGGTCCTTGCAGACAAAAAAACCCAAAGACATCTTCATTTGTGATCAGCACAGTATTTGCTGCATTGCAGTACAGGCAAGCGTGTTTGAGCCCCATTCTTTCACAAAAGGCTCGCCTACTTCGTATGCCATCAGTCCTGCACCAGCACCCCTCCCAGCAGTCGCCAGCTGTCTTGCTGTCAGAGGGAAATCATGATGCTGCATCTCATTTCTTATCTTCAACTTTGAAAGAACATTACTGAGGAAAACAATTGGAATGGTGTTCTTTCAGTGCTGTTGCTTCACAGTCATATTCCCGTAATCAGTATATCTTTATATTAAGGAAATGACAAGGAGGTCCATAAACAAAATAGATCTACAGTTTGGGGGGGGGGGGGGGGGGGGGGTGTTGTGCACGTGCGCGTGTGCATGCACTAAAGCAATACACTTGCTTCAGTCATGATGATTGTGAGGTCTAAGATAGTTTAATCTGAGAAACACCCAAAGTCAATCGTAAGTTTGAGCAGAGTGAGGGAGGGCATTGGAGGTGTTCTGCTTTTTTAGCAGCCCTACCAGTCAAGTGATTTCCATTGCCTTTGTTTCATGATCAAGCCCAGGGGGAAGGACAGTTTGAGCGTGTTTGTTCATCATTAATATGTAGAATCATAGAATCATTTAGGTTCTAAAAGACCTTTAAGATCATCCAGTCTAACCATTAACCCAGGACTGCCAAGTCCATCACTAAACCATGTCCCTAAGCACTACATCTACATATTTTTTAAA
The DNA here is from genome assembly GCF_023638135.1 of Falco biarmicus. Classification (NCBI taxonomy): domain Eukaryota; kingdom Metazoa; phylum Chordata; class Aves; order Falconiformes; family Falconidae; genus Falco; species Falco biarmicus. The sequence continues at coordinate 60,045,715 of NC_079291.1, read as the reverse complement.
ATACTTCCAGGGACGGTGACTCCACCACCTCCCTGGGCAGCCTGTTCCAGTGCCTGACCACCCCTTCAGTGAAAAATTTTTTCCTAATATCCAATCCAACGCCCTAACATGTACAAAGCAATAAAACTGGAAGAAGTTGTCCTTCTCTTGCAGGTATGACTCTAGAAATGCTGAAGAAAAATTAAACAAACCTCTATTCAGTTTTCAGCTTCTGATCTGCAGTATAATAAATCATTAAATTATGCTATGTGAAGCAGAGGCATGTTCTGTCACAAGAGCTTTTATCAGAGTTACTGGTTTGGAAGCCAGCTCAGTACTCACCATCAGCTAAGCGATGCTGTGCTCAGTATCTTCTTCAAAAAGCCTCTGTGGAGCTTGGTGGAAATGTTTCCACTCAAACTGCTTTCTGATAGAATATTAAGATTCTTGGCAAAAAAACTTCTTCATCCTTCCAAAAAGTGTTTGCTTTCCATGGCATATTTAAAGATTTGCAGTTAAGGGAAATACCTAAAGACCACAAATGTTGCCAAGGACAAAGCACAGTAGGACCTTGTGGGAGTTGTATTTTTGGTACCTTAAGTCCCCCTTCCCTGGTCTGAGCCAAATTTTTCAGCTAGACTACATCTCCCATGATGCTGCAGTGCCAAGTGGTCTCATGATGTTCTCAAGGAGGTGAGGCTATGAGATCTTTTCTGTCCAGGGAAGTGAGTGGGCACAGAAAATGTTGGTATTACAGTCCAATGAGAGACGGCTGCACATTTTCCAAAAGTGTATTTTCAGGTTTTAGCCAAAAGCTTTCATTTTTCAGTTGAATAAGTTTTTACCCCAAATCAGGGTTTTCTGTGGAAAAATCAACATCACATTCTAACCTGCTTGGTTTCGAACTACAAAGGCAGAATGAATCCCAGAGGATCTATACCCAAAGGACTGGCTTTTCAGCTGGTGTCAATTAACATTACAAGCACTTGTTATGAGGGGAGCAATGCTGACTTAGAGGAGCTAAAGATTAAGCCAAAGTTTTGTAAAGTACTGTGTGTTCTCCAGACAAAAAGTAATACATATTTTCTCTTTAAACCCTGGCTCAGGCAGAATATGTGGAAGAATGCACTGTTCTTCCTAAAAGAGTCTTTTTAAATACCTAGTTGTTTCACCATTCCCGTGCTCCTCTGCTAACTTTAATAGATCTTGTTTTTTAGAGGTGTTCAGTTATGATCAACGTCATGTATAATTAGGAAAGAAACTGATAATTTGGTTTTTATATCCATGTTTGCACTGTCTTGGTATTACCTTTAATTCAGCATCATGAGCTCCTTTGTGCTTTCTGTACCCATTTCCACCTACTGCTTTCCGTATTTTTTAGTGTACACACACACTTTCTGCTATGCTGTCCATAATACAGGAGGAGCTGCCTGCAAACATCTTTCAAGGTGTGGCTGATCTTTCAAAGCCTCCCTTACAGCAGTCCCTGTCTTGAAGTTATGCAAACAACTTGCTGACATGTAGTTTTCTGATGTAACAGCTGTTGTGCTGCTCGATGCAGTGGGATCTAGCTGATCCAAGGCAGGCATATGGCTGTATGGTATTTATTGACATCTACAGCCATCTTCCCAGCCTCTTTCTAGTCAAAGGGGAGAAGTGGGCACTTTTGGGTGTGATTCAGCTTATCTTTTCTGAACATTGTCCTTAAGATGAGTTGTTCTGCAACTTAAACTCATTTCACAGTGTTTTCTATCTCCATGAAGTATAGAGGGAGCTAGAGGTGCCTAGATCAGATGGAAGCATTGGCTGGGGAAGATGAAACCCAGCTGTAGCCTGTCCTACCTTTTTCCAGAGACATGCAGCAGTCCTCCACCCCTGTCCCTCCACGCAGCTGGAAGGATGTACCTTCAGGTGCAAGTATTGCCAGTGGTGTAAAAAGTGTGATTTTTATGGTATCACAAGACATCGTGCTGTGTCCATCACATGTGTGGATAAGCGTGTGCACTCCAGGCATAGGACCAGTCTCCACTTTGCCATGCAAACCTTAAGGTCCTGGAGTAGATACGTTTGTGGGCATGTGCCGAAGGAAATAAATAAAGAAGTGCCAGAGAACCAGTCAGAACTGCAGGAATTGTTCTAGCAGCCCAAATTTGTCCTGCTGGACACAATGCCCACACGAACATGATCTCTATTTCTCTTTCAGTGTATACCTTCCGCTTAGGCAATCCTTATCCACACCCTCTTCCAGGCTTCCTAATCAGGGTTAGAGAAACAGTCCACATTATTCTTGGTCACCTCAGGGCCATTTTTGATCAGATATCATGATGAGAACATGCATGATGTAATTACCCCCAGAAAACCAAAATAATAATAGTGATGATGATAATTTATTATTATTTCTCTTTGTATGTTTGCCCATTTTTGGAGAGTTGATTTAGCTGAAAAGGGACATGTTTTCAATTAAACAAAATGGGATTTTAAATGAAAAGGCATTGACCTTAAAAGTAGGCCAGTAGTTTTCATCTCAGAGGTCAGTTGTTCCTGGCAGTAGTGGCAATGTGTCATGAGTAAGTTGGTTTCAAAATTTAAAGCATTTAGAGCAGCCATGCCAAACATATATTTGCACACTTATACTTGCCTATGGAAACTGCAGTGCACCTGCTTTTACATGTAGCAGTAATGGTTTTCCACATCTGGAGGTAAGTAGATTTATGTTGGAGGAAGAAAAAAAAATAAATTATTTGAGCACGTGCGGTAGTTCGTGCTCAAACTTTTCACCGCACTCTGGGATCTGAGATGCAGTTTCTGTTAGCTTGTACAGTGATGCTAGTTACATCTTCATGGACATGCATACAGAGCCATAAGCTGGCAGTGTGTTACCAGGGCTATTTCCTCCTTTTTGAGTTAAACACTTTTAACTCATTCAACAAATTAACCAGTTAAAACATGGTCTTAAATTTAAGTCCATTCTGAACAGATATTGCTTTGCCTGTGATCAGGTTCCCTAAGCTGTGGGCTGTCCTACCTCCCAGGGGTCTGAGCTCGCTGGCAACTGCTTTCCAGCACAAAACAGCATCTTCCTAACAGCTGTCAGAAATCTCCTATTTCCAAGGTGAATGGCAGCTGCAATTGCCCAGAGTGTAAGATCAAGTGTCAGAGGTCACAGCCACTGTTCAGGGAAAACACTTAGGCATGTGCTTGCCTTGAAGCATGTGTGTGAAACTGCAGTGGCACAGGACGATTGACAGAGCCCAGCTGGTTCCAGCTTTGCTCCGGCAGGTGGATGACAGGCACGGGAAGATGGATCAATAAATGGGTTAGTAGATGGGAGAGAATAAAGTGTTTCTCCCATGGCTAGTGAGGGGAAAAGGAGATACCCTCTAGGAAGTTATTCCCCTGTGCTGTTAACTAGTTTTATTCCTTTTTAGGGTTTTGGCTTTTTTTTTTTTTTTTTTAGTTTTATTTTTAGTTTTTGGCAGATAAACATGCCCCAGTGAAAGGGCTTCACAAGGGTTTAGGCTTAAAACTTAAATGAAGCCACACAGCAGCTGAAAACATGTTTAAGTCCCCCCGACATCAGGGTGCCATTGGTTTGTACTGTAGTGTCACCAACCTGCAGCATAAATGACAGCATACCAGTGCAACGTCCACTGTTGGAGTAGCTTGGCACTGCCAGGTCTCCTACACTGAGTATGAGACTCACACAATTTACTTCTGACTTACCTACCCCCATTCCTGGAAGATGAGAGGGGAGATGGCAGCTCTGAGCAGCACCCCTAAGCCCTGCTACAGGAGCTTTACCCAGCAGAAAGGGCCCTACTAGGAGATGTTTGGCAGCTGTAACCTGCCACCATGAAGGTTTCCACTGTATGACCTACCATCTTCAACGTCACCCTTTACCCATGACCTAACGTGGCACTGTTTCACACGTCATGGGCAACAGTATTAGCTTTTCCTACAGGAAAAAGTTGCAAATATGTATTTTACAGGCACTTCTTACACTCTGATCTCTAGAAGAAATAAGTACACTGATCACAAAGTCATATTTTCAGTGTTTACTGTCCATTGTTTTTGCTTCAAGTTTTAGTAACTGCTGTGTATACAGAGCTTCATATCATTGCCATTTCTGATTCCAGCTGGCTGAAGATGTTGGCAAGGAGGTTATCAACCCAGATGCAATTTATTATTTTTGCCTTCTCCCTTTGTCCAAACATTTTTCTAACCTGTTAAGCTTTCTGTGATCGATAGTTTCGGATGATTTTTCTTTTGCCAAGTTCTGATCTAAAAAGGTCTTTGCTTAATCAAGGAAATATCCGCAGGGGCTAGACTTTAATATGGAGTAGTACATCTAGGTCTTTTGATTAAAAATATGGAAAAAAAAATTGGTTAGAAGCCACCAACCGATAGCAAATTCAGTCTCTAGTTACAGTAGTTTTACTACATGAAATATTAGTGTATGATGTTGCAGCACATTTCTCCAGGATGGTTTGAATAAGATTGTTGTTTCCCCTGAAGCTTGTAGTGAGATAAATGCCAGACATCCCTTTTGCATACCAAACCAGCTGTACGGCTCTTTGAAAAACTGATCAAGCCACAGACATTAGGAAGTTGCCTCTTTAAATCTCAGGTCACAGCACTGAGTTATGCTGCCCATGTGGCCAGGCTGCCTCTGGCGTCACCCCACTGCTCTTTGCACCAAAACTTCTTGAGGATCGTCCCCTGAAGGTTAAAAGCTGCTTAGCAGAAAGTTTGCCAAAGGACAGTACCTGAGATTACTCTTTTTCCCATATTCAAGGAATAAAGGAAGATCTCTGAGCAAGTCTTCTGGAGAAGAAACTCATGAGGAGCTCCACAGAGGAGCAAGAATGGAAGAGGGCTATAAAGAGGGAACTGAATTAGTTGCCCAGCTTTCATGATGGGGCAGCAGTCATATGTCTCATGGTGTGTGGCTCTGGGTTCTTCAATGCTCCTACCATGTCTTTGCTGGAAAAAGCCTGGAAAAAAGGGATAGAGGAGAGATTGCTTTTGCTTGAGGTCCATGCACAAATCACCCAGCATTACTCCCAGAAAATGCCAGTGCTAAAAGGTGGATGAAAAGACAGGGACAGAGGAGGGAGGGAACTTGTAGGTCCAATATGAGCAGCTGGGGTGGTAATCCAGGCAAAAATCCTACTTTTCATGTCTTCAGGGTGGCTACTTGTAGCAGTGCTAGGACACCTGAGATCCCTCATAGGCACTGGAGAAAAACAGCCCCTCTTACTGATCTGAATAAACTTTAAGTAAAAATTTTTGTAAAGAGATGAATTGTACCCCAGATTGCCTTGAGTGGGTTCTTCAGTATCCTCCAAGTATAAAGATCAAGCAGATGTTCAGGTATAACTACACCTTCATTGCAGATGCTCATGTTTCACCAGATGAATCCCATGTGATTCCCCTGGAAGAAACCTCCTGTTTGAGGAGGGGGGTGCTGGGTGTTTCCCTGGGGACATCCTTTCTGAGAAGGTGGTAGCTCCAGCAAAGCATTGTGCTCAGTGTGAGACGCAGGAGTGGCTTCAGGTAGCGTTTAGCCTGAACTGACATGTTGGTTCAGCATCCCTGTGAGCTGGTGGTGGAAGGGGGCCTGGGAAGCACTCTGTAGTCAGGCTGGAGTCTTACCTTGTGAAATTAATATCTCTTAATTTCATTGGATCTGGTTGAGAAAAGTTTTTTAAACTCAACTAATAATGCTTATTTTGGTCACACTTCTTTGCTAAAGTTGTGTCACTTATGAAGCATATGGAGCTGTCTTTTTTTTTTTTTAAAAAAAATAATATGTCTATTAAAATCAAAGGTCGATAGTTTTCAGCTCACTTGAAAATCCCAGTGTAAATGCCAATGAAATACACTTTGATTCGAGGCCAAGGAAACAGAGGTGGATCAGGATTACAGGCGGGGGTATAAAACAAGCAGATCCTGAACTTCTTTTTGGCATATGAGCACTAGCAGGGTGGTGTGGCCAGTGTGACCAGGAGGCAGAAGGCAGCCCTTTTTCACGCTCCTCCAAAAAAGGAGAGCGACTCGTTACTTCCAGATGTTCTGAAGGGAAAAAGAGAAATGCACTGAAGCAGGGCTCGGCCACATCACAGGGGAGAAATCCAGCAGAGACTTCAGCACTGTTTTGTAAGGAAGTCTATAGTCGACTGCTGAAAGCTGGGAGGGTGTGGTGGGGAAAAGTAACTCTATGCCGAATTTCTTCTACTTCTTCCTTCTGTACTTACTTTAGCATCCTGTGTTAGAGAGAGGGTCCTGGCCCAGGCTGCTCTGACTGATGCAGCTGGTTTTTGCCTGCTTGCACCCATTCGTACTGCAGGGGAAGGCGCTGCCCTGTGCAATGGGCAATTCCCAAAGCGCCCTGGTATGGCTTATAGGAGCCCCCAGAAGGCACAAGCAAAATTAGTAGAAACACTGACATTAAGATCTGGAATCTAAGACTTGTCTATGTGAAAACACAGTATTTACTTTCTTTCCTTGATTCGAAAACCACAGCATACTTTATGTGCTCACAACAGAAAATAAAACAAACGGAATATGAAATGATGCAGAAAGTGTTAAAGCTTAGTTTAAGTTTTATTCAGTTGTAAATGGAAAACATTGAGTCAGTATTGCAGAAATTAGTTCATGCTTTTTTATCTTTTTTTTTCCTTTTTTAAACTTTTTTTTCCCCCTGAAATCATCTGTCTTGAATTGAAACAGATTGAGAGGTATTTCTTTAGGTTCTCTGTGTGGTTAGTTATAGGGAAAACTAATGAGAAAAGTAAAAATGGACTATAACGTCCACTTTTTTCCAACACTGTAAGTAAGTACTATGATTATATTTTTCAGGTAAGGATCTTACCCAATTTTTTTAAAGTCTGGAAAGAGAGTCTTTAATGTTTCTTTCCTGCTAGCTTCTTATAGGGAAATTTTATTTTATGGAAATGGTAAAGGATTAGAAAACATTTTCTAATAAAAGACTTTACCTCAAATATTTATAAAAAAAATAAAAACAAACTTACAAAGATTTCAATTAGATTCTTTTTTTTTCTTTCAAAAACAAACTGAACAAACCTGTAAGGTTAGAACTTAATACGGTTAAAAGAATAATATATACCATTCTGAATGGTCTTTGCACATTTATGGAATAAAACAAAGACCCATATAACTATTTTAAGGCATTTCTTAAGAACGAGCTGAGAAAGGTAACATCCAGAAATTTACAGCATTGAAATCCAAATTGCATTTATAACCAGTAAAACAATCTTAGACTATAATTAATCCAGCAGAATATCCAGGAGATCAGCTAATTTGCCAGGGCTCTGTCACAGCATTTATGCATGAACTGACCAAATACAAATGAACATCCAAAATTAAGCACGAAAGTTCTGAGTTCATAAGACTGGCAAGCAGTGTTACACCCGTTGAGATATTGGAAGGGGTAAGTTTTATGCTGCTAGGAGTCTCTTTTCCAAGCCATTCCTTCCCTGTTTTCCAGGGAAAAAAATAATAATAAAAAAATGTCATTTTTCTTCTAGGTATGGGAAAACTTCCTAGCTACATAATAGGTGTTTAACTGGATTAGGATAAGAGCAAAACCAGTAGACAAAGCACACAGCAAACCTTTCCCCCCACCTGCCCCTCCCCAGGCTTCTCCAAAATGTACTGAAAATGGGTAAGCCTGCTATCCAAAATCCCCTGCGCTGTTCAGTAAGGTCTGAGGTCATTTCATGCTTCAACTAGTAACCCAAGGTGACCTCATAGCCAGGCGCATGACTGTATTGCCGTTAAATTGATTAATAGTGGTGCAATCAAAAGATTCCAGTTCTCCTGCCAGTACCGAAAGCCTAAGGACCACGGGTTAATTCTCCAAGTCATTTTCTTTACAGAGGTTCGTTAACTCCCTGGGTTCCCGGGGGCGGATTTGTTTGTAGGAAAGGGCGTGAGGAAGAGGAGCTCGATCAATCTGTCCACTTGCAATTGTCTGGAAAGGAGCCTTGTAGGCAGAGATGTGGAATGAGTTTTACAAGTCATGCTGGGCGGTGTAACTCGGCCTCTCTTTTCAGGCAGGTTTCCTGGTTTTTATAGGTAGCTGGAAAAAAGGGAGGGGATTTGCAACCATTACATTTCTTTTCCTCTGCTCTCCACTTTTCAATTGCAATAAAAAATATATTTAAGTTATGAAACTTAAAGAATACATGCAGATCTGTACACATTTCAGGTGGATGTTACGAGCTAGCTACATGCTCATTCGAAGCAAACTGCTAAGACAACACAAAATTCCCGTCACTTTGCAATGGGAGTTACTGTACTTGCTGGTTTTCCATGAAAGACAACACCACAAGCACTGCGACTCTTCTCTTGAACTGACTTCTTCTATTTAATGTCTGTGAAGGATGGAGCACACGAGGTGCTGAAGGCATGAAAGATGGGATTCAGCTTGGCTGATTTCACAGTGAAAACCCCTAGAGCCAAGCGTGTCACCTCGACTGTCCCTTGAACCCCACAGGGGTTTTTTAACTCACTTGTCCCATCCTGAACATCCGCAGCAGGCAAACCGTGCGTTAAACCCGTTACCTCTCCCTGCAGCTACAAGGGATGGTAACCCAATCGATTAGCTTGGGTGTAGCCATCTACAAATAATCAGGTGGATCCCATCACTAACTGTGGTTTGAAGCTTTGAAAACTTCCTCATTTCCTCATTAATTTGATTCCCCTACAGCAGGGCACTGAAAATAATTCAGATGTGACGAGGCCCGTTCTTTATCTGCCTGTTTTATCAAAATGGGAAGGTTTTGGTTTTGGTTTGGTTTTTTTTTTTACCTTTTATATCTATCTATCTATCTCTAAAATAAAATTATTTTTATTAAAAATACTAATTAAATTTCTAGTTTTGTTCCAAATGTCTCTTTTTATTCTCTTTTCTCTCATGTTCTCCTTTCCCTTTGTACCACCACAGAGCTTTTGCTTTTGGGGTTTGTTCTTTTTATTTGGTTTTGGTTCTGTTTTTGTTTTTTTAATGTTTGTTTTTTTAAGAGAGGAGACTTGGAGGGATTGAAAAAGCACAACAATCCTCAAAGTTCCAAAATGTTTATTTCAGTTTCTGTAATTTACCTAGTTCAGAAGCACATTCATAGTCATGGATTAGGTAATGTCTTCTGGGTTAGGGGTTATCAAAATCAACATGTAATTTTAGTTTTCGTCACCCCAAGTAACTAGAAAACAGTATGGGGACACCCAGTCCAGGACATGGAACAGGAAAAGGTCATCTAGATTCCTTTGGGAAAGTATATTTTCTATTAAGTCTTTTGCTGCTCTTTCACGTCCATTTTTATATGCAGTTAATTTTTTTTTCAGACTAGATTGTTGAGATAAAAATAGAATTTCTAAATTAATACCTTTATCATAAAAAAACTTTATTTGCTATTCTCATCTGACTTTTGATGATCATCTGCCCTTCATAGCATTAGAGATGAAATAGCCAGAATGACTGACATTCTCCATCAACTTAAAATCCAGCCTTATTAAAGGAGCATAGAGAATTAAATCCATTAAAATATTGACAATATAAAATGAGAGTATTTCAATGTTTCCATTTTGAAGCTAGAAACCTAGTTTTAAATGCCTGAACTTTTTGTGGTATATGGAAGTATCCTGAGAAGCTGGTCCAGTTTTTAATGCCCTAAGTGGCAATGCCTACTGATAGATTACACATAACAAAAAGATTTCAGTGTTGGGATGTTCAGCTCACTCTCATTTTTTAACCTTCCCCTTCTGGCATTTAGCTCTTTTTGCTATCACTCCTTGCCTTTGTCTGCAAATATTTGTAGGCACCTATTCTACCTCTGTGCTAGTGATCATCTGGCTAACTTAATTCCTTCACTTTGACAGCTAAACTGTTCACAGAAGTCCTGGGAGAAATCTTTGGGAACTGTCCTCTTCACTTAATTTTACAACTGGGGTAATTCCACCCAGCTGGCTTTCTGGATTGTATTATCAAATACCTCCAGATAGTTCCACACTTTACCAAGCACATAGCATGCTTTGAAGTTAGACTGAAATATATCAGCCTGACTTCTTTGGATTTCACATTTCTTATTTCGCTGTTTGCCTTAATGATTCATGTGACTTTACCTGCGAAACTGGCCCCATGGCAAACACCTTCTACATCTCAGCATCTAGCTGCCCTGGACCTGGCCATCATCCTTGTGGTAAACAAGGTGCTGTTATAACCCGACAATGAGGGTTGAGAAATTTTTTTAGAAGCACAGGCAGCTGAAAATCAACAGGAATTTTAATGACAGGAGAAAAATAGTACCAGTGCCCATATCTGTAAGCCTGTCATCCTTTTTTTACAAAAAGAACATATGTTATACTGCCAAAATGCTAGAAATGCAGTATGACCATTACTGTGGTCTTTAATGAGGGATGTATTCATCAACCTCAAGCTATCTGAAGGTTAGAAGCCAAATGTCTGGAACTGCCAGTTGTATGGATGGCCTTCAAGTAACTTGAAATAACCCCAGGCTCAATCCTTTTGCAGTGGCAGGTAGACACCAGCCGGTTTGCAATTGGGTAGCTCACATGGTACTAGACACCTAAGGGTGTGGAAATAAATCAAGAACTTACAGTAAGGTAGAAAATTCAAACTGGTAGTCTTCCCCCTCTTCCCCAGGGAAGAACATTAGGTCCTTTAGGAGGAAGTTGGGTGGGGTCACTCATCTCCTGTAGATGAGATCTGTCCCTTTCCACTGATTTTAGACAGCATTCAGAAGACATGCATAAAATAGGTGTCCAGCTTTTAGATAACTAAACTCAGGAAGTCATGCTCTAGCTGAGCAAATTCTGAACAAGTTAAAATTTTTTAGCAGGTGGGGGAAGAACTGTACTTTGCTGTACAGGAGTATGGCTATACTAGCTTAGGGTCAGAAGAGGCCAGGATGGTATATAAGATTGTCTTTGCAGTGTACTTGCGTGTACATTGGTCCATGTATCTTGGCATTGCAGCAGCTGTAGACTGAAACTTTTGCATAAAGGACACATTGCTTTCTTTCAAATCCTGGAGTACACTACCTAGTGGGGCCAGAAATTCAGTTTCACTGGCAAGTTGCCTGTCTTTATAATGCAAATTAAAACAAGTAATGCCTATTACATTAGGTATTCCAAAGCGAGAGATGTTGGATTCGATTCAGAGATTAAGACACTTAAATTTATGTATTGATGAGGTTCTTTCTTGACTGTAACAGGACTTCACACCTTGGGCTCAATCCAGTTCTGCACACACAAGTGTCTAGCTCTGGTTGAATGCCCAGGACACACCTCATGACCTCCAGTTGCTGCTCCAGAAATATGAAGGTCTCCTTTAGCTCCTGTGTCCCACTGTTGAGCCCAGTGGGGATGTTTCTGATGCCTTAGGGTATTTCAGATGACACTAGGCACCAGAGGGTGGACAGTTCCACTGAGCACACCAAGCTCACACCTAGACACCTGTGTTACTAGAAACCATGTTGGAAGCACCCTAGACATGGGTGTTTCGGATCATTCCAGACAGAATATCTGAGATATCCACATGAGCCTATGGCAGCACTCAGGAGACTTGCCCTCGTTGAATGACACTTGAAATATCTAAGAATATATAAAATAAAATAAAGCTGGTCCCTTGCCTCTGACTCATCCAGTGGCAGAATTGCTGGCTCAGATCTGCAAAGTCTGGTCAACAGTTTCCTTGTGGCAATATTTGCCCCAGTAGGCACTGTGTGGTTTGCCAGACATGCCAAAGTATCTGCATATCCAGTTACTAGAAGTCTGTCTTTTCTTGGCTTCTCTGGAATTTGAATAAAGGCTTATCATAAATCAGTTGGGAAAAAAAAAAAAAAAAACAAACAAAAAAAATGAAACAAAATATCCTGCTGTTAATTAAGTTTGCTTAGAACCAATGCCTTTTTTTAATGTTGGTTATTTTTGACATGATCCTTTTGAACAGATGCTGCTGTCTGCAGTGGTTAGCACCAAGCCAAGACTTAGATGCTTTGCAAGGTTTCTTCCCGTACCACGGGAGTCATCAGGTCACCCTTTTTCCTATTGACCTGTTAATGGCTAGTCATGATTCGTGGTCCTGTTGTCAGATGTGAAGGCTGATAAAGGGGCTGTGAAAAGAAGAACACTATTTTTCATCACTTGTGTTGTTTAGCAAACGTGTTGCAACAGAGGGCTGAAGTGTTCAGCGTCCAAACCCCAAAGCACTTCGCACTTCTAACCCCTTCCTTCTGCCTCTCATCTCCTTCGGGAACAGAAGGAGGTAATTTCCAAGGTCAACATGTCCCCTTTTATTCAGATACTTTTCTGAAAGAGAAAGAGGGAGAGACACGCATTCATTTTGACCTGTGAATTCCAAGTTTAAAAGGACTCTGATGAATAACCCTCCCCTTACTTGAAAGGCTCATTTCTAACATACCTCAGGAACAGCCAGATCTGATAGGGAATATCATTCAGAATTCTTTCATGTAGCTCATTTCCTAATCTCTTTGCTCCATCACTGGAAGGTTGTTAGGAAAAACAACAAATGGGCATATTGCTGCAATCAAGCAAAAATCCCGGCTCTGTTTACATGGTTACACAGCTTTCATGTGAAGATGGCAAACAGATGGCTCCCTGAACAGAGACACCCCTATATCTCTACTTCTTTTGCCTTGGTGGGAAGTGATTTCATCCTCTACCTTGCACAGCAGTGCCTGGAGGCCAACACAGTGTCACGCACCACCACAGACTGGGATGAGAGATGTGCCACACAAGGTGCTGCAGACATTCATTGCAAGAAGCCCCAGAGAACTTAAGATAGTTAAGATGAGTGGTAATATCCCTGTTTGTCTGAGACCCAGAAATTTATGGCTGGACTTCCCTTGAGTAAACAGATGCATCTCATGTGAGTATCTTCATCCAAGCTACTACCCTAAGCATCCTTTATAGTCAAGGGAAAGAACTGGGCCCTTTGAACTGACTTGCGGAGAGCAGTGACCTCACCAAAGACTAATCGTCTGTGTAAACCCCACAAACAGCTGGGGAGAAGTGAACTTGTGCTCCTGTTGGTCACAGGGACTAAAAAGCTGGAGTGGATAACCTCCTGAATGAAAACTAAGAGATGTTAGTCTTTGAGGTAAAGTTGCTGGAGCAGGAGTAGACTCCTGTTCCCCAAAGACCAGCCACAAGAGTGGGACTTGATATACCTACTCATCAGGCCACAATTTTTGACAGGGTCAGGGTGATTTAGAACGTTGCAGGGTAGACAGAAAGTTGACATGAGCCAGAAATGTGTCCTTGTGGCAGAGGAGGCACCAAGCTGCATTAGCAAATCTGCTGCCAGCAGGTTGAGGGAGGTGGTACTTTTCCTGTACCCAGAAATGGAGAGACACATCTGGGGTACTGAGAACAGTGCTGGACTCCCCAGGAGGAGGGTGGCATGGAAGCAGTGGAGCCAGTGCAGTGGAGGCCATGAAGGTAGTTAAGAGATTGGAGCATCTCCTCTATGAGGAGAGAGTGAGAAAGCTGGAGCTATTTAGCTGGCATTCTGAGGCCAAACTGAACCATTCCAGAGTCCAACAAAGTATTTTTTTGTTGATTTCAACATGGGTTGGATGAGATCTTTCACATTTATGAGCATAATTTGATGCTGTTGTTGATACCTTGGCAAAGTGCATATCTAGATCTGCTGCTGCAGCATGGGGGATATTTTATACCTACTTTACTGTTGTTTAAAACCTCCTAACAGCTGTGAGGCCATAAAAAATCAGCTTCAATGCAAGTCAAAACTGAAATGCTGAAACTCAGCAACATCTGTATAAGGGAGTAGAAAATAGATCTTCCCCTTTGTCCTGAGACTCCGTGAGTACCAGTAACTCAGCATTTTCTCTGTCAAGGGCTTCCCCCTCCCTATCGCTTTGGAATTTCCTCCTCCTTGGCTTTTGTCCAGGACTTGTCTTCTTACCTTCAGGGTGAGATATAAGGTGCATTGATTTGCTTTACCTTTTGCCTCCTTTTTTCGATTAATTGTTTTCCTTGGTCTGAAGACTTCAGTGCTGCAAATAAACATCTCCCAGCTGCAAAGAATGATGCTGCACTGTGGAGCCTGGTCCATGCAGCATGATGCACAAGCTTCCTCTGTCAGACACTCAGACAGCACAGACTTGTACACTGTGAGACCCTCAGTCACTGTCAATGATGGCCATGTCCATGTTTGCCAAATAGAGACCCTTATACTCTTCTCCTGGTGTTCTGGCTCTTTCTCCTGCTTGCATCACATCTTCCACGCAGGCCTGAGCCAGGCTCTGCCCTTCTCTTTATTGGTCTGGGTTCTTCAATGCAGTATTACAGAATTGCTGAGGTTGGGAGGGGTCTCTGGAGATCATCTAGTCCAACCCAGATGGAGAATGATGTTCAGGGCCACATCCAGACAGGTTTTGAATATTTCCAGGGATGGAGACTCGATAGCCTCTCTGGGAAATCTGGTCCAGTCTTCAACTACTCCCACAGTAGAAGTTTCCCTCTGTTTCAACAGTTTCCTGAATTTCAGTTTGTGCCCGTCACCTCTTGCTCTATCTCTGGGAATCACTAAGAATACCCTGGGTCCATCTTATTTTCTCCTTCCCCATCAGGTATTTATAAGCAATTAAAACAGATAACAGACAGATTTCACTAAGACTGCAGGAGTCACTGGAGAGCACAATTGTAAATACATTGGTAGAAGTACCCCACAGGTATAACCAAGAACCAGTATGTGCCAGCATGAAAAAAATTTGCTACCTATTCACCTCCTTCACTTGGTCCAGTCTGAAAGGTCTGAGGCATGAACAGACTTTTCAACTATGAGACTCTGCCCATGTAAAATGAGTGCCCAGCACAAGGGTAAACAGCTGGGCAGAATAGTAGCTGGTTTTGACAGTCATTTTTATCTGTTTTGTATACACGCTGCAGGGTGATGGGGAAGCAGTTGTCAGAATTCAGTCTCTGGAGCCAGGAGGTGGAAGTGTTTAGGCAATCAGCTGGTCCTGAATCACTCAGAGCTGTAAATGTTACCTTTTTGATGCTGTCAGAATTATCTGAAATACCTATAGTCCTCATTTTACTTCTGCAATACAAGTCAGGACACTGAAGCTGAAAAGAATTAGATGAATTGTGGAAACCATTAGTCAGTGCTAAGGCTTTAGCTTTGACTTTTGAATGGCAATTTGCAAAGCATTATCCAATCCTACTGACATTACAAATTCTGGTTGTTTTTTCCTTCCCGCACCACCACCACCACTCCCCCCCCCCCCCCCCTTTTTTTTTTCTTTTTGCAGGTGAGTCTTGACTGAGTAACCCAGAACCATTCAGCTAATTGGTAACATTCACTGTATATACAGATCTATACAGATATACACCCACATGTGCCTGGGTGAAATCTCATACCAGCATTTTAGTTCTTATATAAGACACTATTACTTTTCTTGTCTATTTTCAGAGTGGTTTTCTATATTTATATCAGTATTAAATGTAATTTATTAAGTTTACAACCTTGACAGTGTGAATACATTGCCATTTATTAGGCATTGGCAAGGCATTAAAACATCTGTTTTATAAGAAACACAGTACTTTTCTGGAGCTTTTCTTCCGTTAGATGAAATTACATTGGGAAACTCTCCAGAGAGAAAGCTCAGGCTCAACATCTTCTAGGCACATTCTTGCAAGAGTCCTTGGTGCAAACTTGGCATCAGCAGGAGGGGAAGTTACAGGATCACTCTTTTCCAAGACCCTACTGCAACGTCTGAATGACCCAGGGAAAAGCAGGAAACAGAGGGAGAGAAGCACAGAAAAGAAATTGGGAGAGAATGGGGCTCCATCAGTCTTCGCATGCATAGCCTGCATACAGGAGCAACCATTTGGTGTCAACCTAATCTGAGTTATCTGCAACATATCTCAAGTACTTGCTCATAGCTGAAGCCTGACTGATGCCTTCAAGTACAGGTACTAAACAAGTATGACTAGAAAGTGCCACCGTAGCGAGTGAAGGATCTGTGCAGTGACAGCTCTCAGCAGAGGTCAAACATGGGACTGAAGGCTGAAAGCCAGACTTGCCCCATCTGTACAAGGAGCAGCTCCAGTCCTCTTAAACAGACTTTTAGTCATGGAATCATGGGAAAGTTTATGTTGGAAGGAACCTCTGGTGGTCTCTTGTCCAACCACCTTTTCAAAGGCTAACTCCTTTTCAAGGCTAACTGTAAAGCTAGAGCAAACTCTGTTCCATTTTGAAAATGTGCAAGGGTGGAGATTGTACAGTGCATCCATGGCATTATAGGAAGGACACTAAGGAAGGACAAGCCAGCTATAAAACCTGTACCAAATGTGATAATGACACCAGCAGGCTTGGGACCACAGCTTCCAAGTGGCTATGTGCCACAGTGAAAAAAAATAAAATAAAATGAAAGCAGATTACTATTGAACTGATGTCAAATAAAATACTTCCGGTCAGATCAGTGAATCCAAGTGAAACAATCCAGTTTCAAGGAATGCTGAAATATTTCATTTTTCTTAAAAAATGTTGAAGGAAAACATTTTGACAGATGCATTTCCATTTAGTTAAAGAAAGAAATAATCTTCTTATTCCAATTTAGAATGAAAACAGATCTTGCCATCTTCAAATACCCCCCAGAATCCAGAGTTATAACTATTGTTCAGTGTAACAAATGTGTAAGCAGGAGATCAATAAAGTAGGTCATACTGGGTCTTCTGGACCTTGGAATCTGTAAATCTATTACATAGCCATGCACATTTAAATATATATACTGTTGCATACAAATAACCATCTTACAGCCCAAAACCTTATGAAAGAATTGGATAGATTCCATTTATATTTAAAACAAACAAACAAACAAACAAACCCCAAACGAACAAAAAACCCCAAAACAACCCTAAATAAAATGTGCACTCTCTTTCCCAAAGGTAACTAGTTCATCTTAAATAATTGCATAAACAGAAGTAAGTGCTCACTTAAAAATCACGTATCATTCCTTGGATCATTCTCCAACCTTAGTGATGCTGGAGTTCGGTGCTGCATGCTGGGAATAGTCACTTCCATCCTCATCCTGCTCTCTGTGATCTCCCCAAGGTCCTGGCTGTGACTTGATATTTTCTGCCACTGTTTGCTGGGTTTGTGTCCCTTTGGAGCAGAACAAGCACTGGCCGGCCATTCCCTGGGAGTCAATGGCCATCTTCAAATCTGTGAAGACTAAAATCAGTAAGAACATTGGTTTGAGAGTGACTGTAGGAGGCAGCATCTTCCTTTGATACCTGTTAGAGTCCTTGGTGGATGGGCTCTATGTCTGATGACAGACTTGCAGAGCCCCCAGAGCCTCCTCTGAGGAAGTGAGGGATCTTGTGCCATTTCTGTTGCCAATATGCTTAAATTCACTATGCAGACCAGGAATACCTGCCAAAAATGAACACATGTAAGCCAGTGACAGTTCAGGAAAAGTTGAAAAGCAACGTGTCAGGCTAGCACTATCCTCCTCATTTGCTTTGTCATCAAAGAGCTGTAGAAAAGTCCTTCAAGCCAGGTTTTGGGGGGACTGCTGATAAACATCACGTCCACAAGGCAAAGCATTTTGTGTGTGAAAATAGTTCAAAGCTGTTATTTATATATATATATATATTTATATATATACCCCTTGGTATGGCCAGTGTGGTTCTGCCAAACTAAACCGGCCTGAGGGCTGCCGTAGTTCATGCAAGAGGTTTAGAGCTGGAAGGAGCCCGTACTGCAGCCAGGCGCTGGCTCTCTGCCCCTCGGAGTCCAACAGGGAGTTAGGAAGTGGTGAAGGAGGAACAGAGACAGGACTGGTTGGTCTGTCCCAGTCTAACAGCCACCTAGAGAAAGGGAGGGGAAACAGAGGGCTGGAGCCCCTCTGCTGTGCTGATGGGCTGGGAGAGCTGGGGCTGTTCAGCCCAGAGAAGGGAAGGCTCCTGGAGACCTTAATGCGGCCTCCCAGTGCTTAAAGAGGGCTTAAAAGAAAGGTGAGGCAACCTTTGTAGTAGGGCCTGTAGCAACAGGACAAGAGGGGGTGGTTTTAAACTACAAGACAGTAGGTTCAGACTAGATCTAAGGAAGGAATTTTTTTTACAGTAAGGGTGGTGAAATACTGGCATGGGTTGCCTAGAATGGTGGTGCAAGCCCCATCCCTGGAAACGTTCAAGGTCAGGTTGGATGGGGCTCTGAGCAACCTGGACACCTGAAGATGTCGCTGCTCATTGCAGGAGTGTGGACTAGATGGCCTTTAAAAGTCCCTTCCAACCCAACCCAATCCGTAATCCCATGATTCTATGATTCTAACTCATCACCAGAGAAGCTATGCTGTCGGGACTGGAAGATCTGAGGTTAATGCAAGTAGCAATAGACATAGAACATTTTCTTTTACAATAAATATTTAGAAGAACTCTCTTTTGTTGGTTTAGTGTATTTCAATGGCAAGATAAAAACTGCTCTTCAGCCTTTGAGATATTCACATCAGCTACTGTGAAATTTCTGAACGTGAAGTATTGCAATAGAATACGAGGAGCAGTGCTATGGTATTATTTAAGCTTATTCACTGAAAAAGAAAAAAGACAACAACAAACCATTAGCCCCAGCAGTATTAGTCAACAGAGGAAAGAAAGATTGTGTCTTACAATAGAGGAGCAATTTCTTTCCAAATAGAGGAGCCAGAGGACAGCTTTGAAAAATGATGTTCAGCTCCACCTGCCAGCAAAAGGGTGCAGAAAAGTATCAACCAGTTTGAGAAATATTTAGGAAACCAATTGGATGCTGGGACCCAACAGCTGGAAAAAATGCCTCAAGGTAAAAGATTTAAGCTAGGACCAACTCAATACTTTGGTTATCCCTATAAGCGGTCAGAGACAAAAGTCTTTTTATAGATGTACTTGACAAGCTTCCTATAGGAACAGGCAATCAAAGTCCAGTTTAGAAGCAAAACATTACACTTCTGCAGGTGGGATTCACCTACCTTCACTTACCAAAAAGGTGTTCAAGTTGAAATTAATCATGTAGTTATAACTACTTTTTTTCAACAAACTTCTTAAGATTTTTTTTAAAAGTCCCCCACTGAATGGTCAGGTTTCTCTCTATTATTAAGCCTAAAGCAGGTATCATCCCAAGCTATTAAATGACTAACAGAGAACAGAAATGTGCTGGAGAATATCTCTTTTAGGGCAACTTCCCTCAAAATTTCAAGGAGTCTTTCACAATCTTATTGATAGCTCAGAAAAGTTGTACTCCAGTCCCATACCACCCCGTAACCAAAACACTTCAGCTGCTCAGCACTGGCACTCTGCTTTCTGGGGATGTTTTGTCTGTTTTTTCTAGTCATTGCACTTTCAACATTCAGTTGCTGGGACTGATTGTATATGCCTGTGGTAGGGGAGAACACCAATGCCAACCAAAACATGCCAAAATCCAACACCAGCAGTATTTTTACAGGTCCCACACCAAGAGTTCAAGCATCTTCTCAACCAGCATATCTATTATTTGACAGCTATTCAAATAAGCCTAACTTTGTGTAATGTTTAGGACACAGAAACATCCTACCTTAGGCACTTAGGTTAGAAACAACCTCCTTCAATAGCTTGTGAAGGAGATAAGCACTCCCAGAAGCTGATCCTCTAAACCCATCTCAATAAAAAAAAAAATCAATGGTAAGCCAGTGATGGAATTACACCCCAAAATTACAATCCTTTCTTCCTCTCTGCTTCCCCACACAATTTTTTTTCCTAAGATGGATTTAGCCTGAGCCTTCTTCCCCTACCCTATTTTTCCTTAAATTATTCATATTAATGTGTAGAACAAATTTGCATGGAACCAAGTCACAGCTCCCACCTGCCGGTAGGCAAAAGACCATTCTCTGAAGAGACACATATTAAGGTGAACTCTTATGCAATGTGTCTTTAAAGCCAGGGTTTTATCCTTCAAAGATCTATATATTACCACGGGAAAAGACCTGGGAGAGTTGACTAAAGGCATGTCAGGGTGAGGGGAAAAGAATATATATAGATACCCTCTGGTGTCCATCCCAGGTCGAGGATAAGGGATCTGTCGGAACAACCACACCACATTGCTCTTAGCTCAAGCAGTAGCAGCCAGTCTGTTTGCAGCTGGAAAAGCAAAGTGCCATCAACAACATTTACATAGTTCACACACGCCCCTGGGCTGATTAGGTGTGAAATAGGGACGGGAAATTGCTTTTAAGTGTCTAGCATTCTGACTCCAGCTAGACCCATCGAGGGCATTTCCATCTGTGTGTCATACCTAACTCCACAGGAACAGAAGTCAGGTAAAACAGAAGAGAAGCTCTTCAGGGCTACAGGATCACCTGCAATTCGGGGTAGCATGCCAAAGCCCTCTTTTTACAGCCAGAAAATACTGAAGGGATCCTAGAAAAAAGATAGTGAAAGCACCTGGGCAACAGCCCTGTAAAGTGCATTTTCAAACTGTGTGTCACTGCTGTTTTGCTTCTCTCTGTTGCTGTCTTACACCTGCACTCCTGACACGAATATATATTTGTCTTTTGCTGTTCAGACTGAGTAAGGGAGAGGGAAAAGATCAAATCTAGAGCTTTCTTCCACCTGTGATTCAGTGTAAAATGGGATATAGAGGGAGCTTTGTCATAATCCACACCCCAGGCATGGTTAGGAAGCTCAGGAGCTCCAAGAGGAGATGTTGTGTTTGAGTGTCTGTTTACTTGCAGAAGCAGGTAGGGTTGTGTTAGTAGTTACTGAGATATGGTAAGGACTTACCTCCAGCTGACACAAGCTCCCCTCTTGTGAGAGGCAGATGGCACAGGTCTCCTACACTGCACTTTGGGTGAAGTTCGGTGCACAGCGAGCTACAGCACATGGGGAAACAGGCCTTTTGATTTCAACCTTTTTCTTGGTCCTACCAACAAAACACAGGCATCATGGCCTCTTTCACTGATGAATAACTTTAAAAACATCCCTGTAGCGACTTGTCTGCTATTGTGTTTCTCCACGTCCTCCACATCCTCATCAGAAGGATCAGATCCTGCCCAGGCTAAGCTCCATCTCAGGATGCCTTGGAGCAGAAGAAGGATCCATAAACCCTGTCCTCACCTAGAAATAATGTACCGGGCTCCAGCAACTGCCCACAAATAGCTTTTTCCCATAGATAAGTCAAAGGAAGATATCTTTTATGGCTTGAAAAAGAGGCTGCCTGTAGAGGAATGAAGGCAGTGGGTTGATTAGCATTGATAACATGCAGCTGTGGCCTTGCCTCAGAGGCAGTGGGTTGATTGACATGGATGATGGGCAGCTGTAGCTCGTTCCTGCTAAGTGGTTAAATAGCCCTGAGGAGCATGGGAGAGGGGTTGGATGGGGGAGGAGCAGTGTGGTCTGACTTTTGGAGGAAGGAGATACAGCACAGCCAGTAGAATCTGACCAACGGGAAAGCCTTGTTCCAGCCTATTGGTTTATTTGTGCTGCAACAGCTGCTCAGGCAGTTATTGCAGATGCGGTAAGATGATGGGGGAATATATTTGACTGGGCAGGGCCATCAGGGACTTCATAAATGAAGGACCCCAGGGGTGACCCTGCATTAGTAAAATTAGTAAAAGGCTTCATTTCTTGGTATTTCAAGAAAAAGGTATAAGCAGAATGCATGTGAGTTGCTGGGAAGGGAAACAAAGGGTTTCCCCTCTGTGCTGCCCTTTTTAAGCAGTGATGTTTAGATCCAATGATGTTCAACAGATATCACTAGCAAGGGACTGAGATCAGAGTTCCCCCCCAGCAATGACACTGCCCCATGAACTAACCCAGAGCCTCATGTCAGGCACACAGAACAGCATGCTGCTGAGCTTGTATGCTTCTTCCTGTTGACCTCCTACCACATGTAATCTGGTCAAGGTAAACTATGAGATCAGAGCTATTATCTGCAACTTCTCAGTGAAGAGAGTGGGTAGCTTCAGACTCCAGAAATTACTTTTTTAAAGGCTTCAAGCCTGACAGAGCTAGCCTTCAGGCAGGGTTATAAGATGAAGATTACATGCATACACACATATAGAAGATTTATTTTTTATTTTCAGGAATAAAGAGTAAGTCATTTAGCCATCTATCCAGCCACTGTGGTTCAAGAGGGAATTGCCAAAAAGCACTGGAAAGCAGATATATCTTCTGTTGCTGATGGTGGGTTGGACTGGTTGGAGAAAACTTAGTCCCCTATTAGCATAAGGGATGACTGCTGGTATGTTACCTCCCTGCGTGTTGGTCTGACTGTTTTCCAAAGCTAATGCCAATGGGAAGGCTGAAGGAAAGGTATTCCAGTCCCACGATGCTCGTTGCTTCAGCTTAGATTAACTGCAGCAGGTAGAGGTCTAGATGTGGAAATAAGGGGGCTACCTCCCATCTAGTTTGCCTGCTTCTGCTTACAATTCCTTACAGACCATTTTCTAACACTCTGCAGTCTACTTGCAGGGGTCTGGAGTGGGGAGACTTTCTTGCCTCAGCAGGTAGATTACCCCAAACATCACTGCTTACATGATTCAGTGGGTATCCACTGTTGGCCATGGAACATGGAGCTAGACCTCTGGGCTGGTCCCATTTGGGCATGGTTCTCTTTTTAGGAATTGTTTTGATTTTATTAAAGAGAAAGGCAGAAAAATCTCAATTTTGAAAGAGTTTTGGCTTTTGAAAACCACAATCTGTTGTTAAGAACAGAAAAACCTGTTTCTAGTTAAAAGTGGAAATGTTTTCCTGAAAGTGTCTTCTCAAAAGCCATTCATTTGATTTTAATTTTTAACAGTAATAAAAACAAGCTAAGAGGCTGTCGTGGGCCTGGTCATGTGAGAATCGGTGGTGGTAGTGTGCTTCGGTTCAGCGTAGTGTGAAGGTAGGTTTAAGTGAACTGGCTCCAACCAAATGTCCACCAGCACAGCAACCTGGTTTGGGTCATAGCCAGCATGGTTCTTCACCAAACTGTTAAAGAAAACTTGAAGCACAGAGCGGTCACAGTCCTTGGGCTTCTGAAAAGAACTAGCTTTCCAGAAGTATAATGCAGTTGGGGGGAATCCTAAAAGGTCCTTGATTTAATATAAAGCTGGCTCCAACTCATTTGGAGCAGGAAAATCCAAAGGCCATGGGCAACTGCTTCATGAAGTGCCGTTCAAAGACCTGGTATTCAAAGATACTCTGGAAATGGGAAAGGGGAGAGTGATAAAACACAAACATACAGAGCCAAACAACACTTGTCCAGAGAAATGAGGAAAGGAAAAAGCAGGATTACTATTGCTAGCCAGAGAGTTAATAAGTCCTGAGTGATGAAACAGATGAGGCTTTGTTTCCTATATCACCAGGTCTCATGGCCGGAGTCGTATGTCTACTAAAGTGTGACTTTGGTTTAAAATAAATCTCCTGAAATCAGGGATTTTGTGTTATCTCTTACCTCTGTAGACCCCTCAGTGCCTAATATGGGGTAAGTTCCCGTTTTATTTCAGTGAGGCACTCATATAATTCTCTTTCCCTTTCCTAGCCATGTCATAACAGTAGGAACCTTAAAGCTCCCTGCCTTCTGTCAAACCTGACAGTAGTTGATCGAAGGATTCAGAAGAAGAAGAGTACATAAGCATTGCAGATTGCATAGACATGACACAGCCTGTATCGGTGCCTGGAGATTCCTGGTGCAATCACATGTTTGTGATACTGAAGTTCTGTTATAACAGCTTTGTGCCATTCACCAGCACTCTTAATTGTACAGGGGATTTTGATTCCCAAACCCATTTTTTTTGGCCATCTGGCAACAGCTATAAGAAAGCCAAAAGAGCAAAGATGTATGGGATTTGAGCACTTTGTAACTTCCCCAGTAGATTCCTTCCAAAGAGTTTTGGCAGATACATCCAGGTATGTTTCTACCAGACAATGTCAGGGCTATGCAGGCTGAGTGAGCTGAGAATT
The DNA here is from genome assembly GCF_023638135.1 of Falco biarmicus. NCBI lineage: Eukaryota > Metazoa > Chordata > Aves > Falconiformes > Falconidae > Falco > Falco biarmicus. Next base: position 60,021,745 of record NC_079291.1, on the reverse strand, counting down.
GGCATCGGTATAGTTGCTTCAGCTCCAAGTTCATCCAAAGCTAACCTGCTCTGCATTGCGTGGGGTGATCACGGTGGGTGGTAACAGTAGCATTGCTCAAGGGCCTCGGGGGGGCTTCCTTCAGGGCTTCCTTGCACTAGGCAGACACATGTCTGACTATAAACCATTTCTGCACACCAGAGATTTTTATTTTTTTTTTAAAGACAGACACACATCATCAAACCTCTGCTACAGACTCTGTAAAGCAGCTTTGAAGCAGGTGGATGACCTTCTGGAATAACGACGCCAGGACAAGGCTTTAGCACAGGAGCTGTTTCCACAGCCAGATTCCCCTTTCCTAATGCAGCTTGTTTGGTGTGGGAGTTGACGGCTGATCTTTAAAATGTCACTTCCCTAATGAAAGCACTTCCATGCTGGGAAAATTTTCTTGGTGGAACTGCTGATACAGATTGGACTTCAGGTAGTTAGACCCTGCCAGGTCTGGCTGGGTCATGGTGCTGGGAACCCACACTGGCTCCAAGGCTGCCTCACCTGTACACGCAGTTCTGACAAGCAAAGGTATTACCTGTGGGCCCAGCTGCAGGATTACTGTACTATACTCTGCCTCTTGGCATGTTAATAAGAATTTTATTGTGCCTTTCTGGTGTAATAGCCACACCATTCAGTGATGCAAGGATTTAAAGTCATTATCCGTATCTTAAACCTACTGTAAAAAGAAAGATGGGACTTTCCTATGCTGTAGTTCTCAGAAAAGACTGGAATTGAGAGCATTCCTCAGAGCTGCTGCATTATAGACCAGACAAATTGACTCTCTATCTCCTCTAGAAGACTTGATCTTTTGAAGAAGGACCAAAGCTCCCAGCTTCCCTTACACCTCTCGTCAGGCACTATTGCAAGAGCAGATGGGCTGAATGGAGGCTGCCACTGAGGCTGCACCCAGAACATTACCCGGAGCATGCACAAAAGCTCAGACAGTACCGTTGGATGATCCCTAAAGCTGCCCCAGGTTGGTCACCTTGAGGCTTAACTCAAGAGCATTCATGTGGACAGGGAGTCCAACAAATTTGGCCTTGAGCCTAGCTTTGAATCCACCCATGAAGAACTGTGTGGTTGCAACTGTTGGTTCCTAGATCATGAGCTGATATTCTATGTGTCTTTATATTTATATATATACGCTGACCACAGAAAACTTGAGTAACTAGTACAGCAATGTAATGGAACTGATCTATATTCTGGGATCCTCCTGTGGTTTTGCACACTTGCTTAATTGTTTGGGGTTTTTTTTCCATCAATATTTCCTTGCATAGGTAAAATTTGCAGTTGTGTTAGTGTAGTTTCTGGTTGAATGAAGACCCAAGAAAACAAATTGTATCCAAATATCTGGGTATAATTTCCACACCCGTGCCCCCCCCCCCCTCCGCCCCCCGCCTGCCCCCCCATTCACGAGTCATTAGAGTCATTATTAGTTTCTTCTGCTGGCCTTCTGAGGTAGCAGATTTTAAGGAAGCTCCCAGTGATAATAGAGGAGTGATGCAGGGAAGAGACCGTGCAATGCTCTGTGATGGTGGTCTGCCTGTTCTGCGTTACAGGTCTCTCAAGGGTTTCCATGTGGAGTTAACCTCTTCTGACCTTTAGTGAACTTGAGCTTCTTTTTGAGCCTTTTACTACAATTTATTAATTGACTTTTCCAGATCATAACCCATCACAAGTTTGCAAGCCACAGGCTGAAAATCCTACCTTTGGAAAGCTTAAAAGAGCGTTCTTGAGTTTGAGCCAAGGTTCTTTGACCTCAGTCGTGAGAGTCCCTGACTCAGTATGGGCTTTGGATCAGACCTTGAAAGGTCTGTAGCTTCTTACCAACTGGCCATCCTCCTTCTCCCTCCTCTCTCCTGTGTTTGTTGTTCCTTCTTTCCACCCCAGCAGATGTTTTGCAGGCAACAGAGCAGGATCTTGCTTCACTTGGAGCCAGAGCCAAGCTGTGATGCTCTTGCACTGATGAGTACCAGTGGGAGCGGCACCTCTGCACAATCCAAAGCGGAGAGCTGGGGAAGTGCCCTCCTGCCCTTGCACTCACTCCTCCCTGGGTTACCAAAACCCACAAATAACAAAAGAAAAAATAAAGCCCAGAAAACTACTAAAGCAGGAAGAGAGAGAGACAGACTCAGCTTTATTCACATTGGCTTCCAAACTATCTTGATGAGCCTTCATGGGAATGAAATTTAGGATGTGTGGTTTTTCTGGCTGAACCTTTAAGGGTGGGCACGTCTTCTGGGTGCCCTGTTGATCCCTCTCCCTGCTTACTGACACCCTAACCAGAACCCACCTTTCAGTGACATCTTTCTTTCAACTACCAATGCTGGGCTGCTGGGTGGGATTTCTTTGCCTGATGCCATGTATCTGGGCTCCAGCTGAGCCAGGCCCTCTCCACCTCTTTCAGAACCATTAAATAAGCTGTAAAATAACAAGACTGTATATGCCAAGAGAAGCATATGTATTTATTACTCATGCTATTTCAGTATGTTGCTATCAACATTTTATTTCTTTTTTTACTTTTTATCCACACGCCCCTCTCCACCTCAAGATAAAGGCTTCTTGCAACAAAACAGCATATTCTTGAAGGGAAATTCTTTTAGATCAAATGAAATCCTTTTACATTTCAGTGTAATAACTTCATTTTTTATATTCTTCTTTGCTTTTCACTTGCATTTTTCTCACAGAGAAACTGTAAGTAGTTTTCTAAACACCACTTGTCTCTAGCTGACCACTTGAAACAAAACCTGGGGGGGGAAAGGCAAAAGAAAAGGTTGATCTTTGAAATAATGATGTTTTATTTTTAAACATCCAACTTTATTTCTCTCAAAAGACAGAGTTTGTTTCGCACATTTCTTTGTATTGTACCTGAGAAATCATCTTATACCTGATCTAGTGGGGTGGATTTATTCTTCCTGAAGCAGAACTATGAGCTTTTGTTCCTTTAGTTAGTTAAAGAGCCAACATATTCCCTCAGACTGGAGAAGAGATTAATGCAATTGTCCCTCCTGATCACAATTTATCTTCTACCAGTCTGCTGGTGCTTTCTAGTAGTCCAGGAGAATGAATCAACCCAACAGGAGAGTGGTCTTCAGGACAGACCCTCTCTCACCTCCTTCAAGTCACACCTAGATCTGTATGAAGCCAAAGAGATGCGAGGTCTGCTAAAATGTGTACAGTCACCTAAGAAGGGGGCGTGGGGATGTGTGGGGGTGGGAATACCACTTTTAAAGTCAGCAGCACGAACCAGAGCGGTTGGTTTGTACATGCTTCCCTACATGGGACCTGGCAGCCTGAAGGACCAGGCACCCGCATCTGCGGAGCCAGGTGCATCCATCCTGCAGCGTAGGAAGGCTGAAACTCCTTTCTGTAGCCCAGGGTGACATTTCATATCCAGTCACTGTTCATACCTTGGTGGTGCTAAGCATCATGCAATTTCATTTCTATAGTAACAATTTCAGGTTTTGTTCACTTAAAAAGGAGATTAGAAATATCTCTTTGAATTATTTTGGGGGAATGAAAAAAGTTTATTAGGATATGAAACAGCTTTGAATTAATAATTCAATGAGCTTGAAAAACACTGCCAGTGATCAGTTTATTGTATGAAACATAAAAATGTGTGTGACCAAAGATGAAATATTTATTATCATATTTTTCCCCTTTTCAAACGAACAAAACAAAATTTAGTCAATTTGTTTTGTTGCCCCAAGAATTTTCCTACAGTAACATTTTCAACTTTAATTTGAAATGTTTCAATAATTGCAGTTACAATCCTCTACATCTGATTCCCTACTATCTTTTATTAATACTACTTCTCAGTAAATTATCAGGGTAAAGGTGTAACTCAGAAAAAACAAGACAGACTTAAAACGGCATCACTAGAGCCTTGCTAGCTCGCAGTTCACCCTTCAGAAAAGAACTCTGATGCCTAAAGTAAAAATCATCCTGGTCTTTGCTTTCTATCACCTTGATATGCTTCCTTCTCCTCTCTTGCTGAAAATTAGTCTTCAATAAAATAAGGCAGTGTGGAATTTAATATTTTGGTTCAGTGATTTTATATTTTTTTTACAATGAACTAAAAAAAAGTCTAATATTTCCCACTGTTTTCTTTCATTACCTCCTTCTTTTGTTATCAGAGGGTAAAAAAGGGTAATAAATTTTAACCCCCCCCAACTTCACACCAAAACGATACCTTTTTTTTTTTATGTAGTTCAAAAGCTGAAAATTTCTAAACACAATTTCCCATTAAGTCAAAAGTTTTATTTTGAGTGAAGCCTCTGTCAGAAAAGGTCCACTGCTTATCCAGTAGGGCGGAATGCAGGGGTCTCAACCACCTTCTCTTGAGGTTGAGAGGATCTTTCTGTGACTTCATAAGGTTTCAGCTCAAACCCCACAGACTTCATCCAAAGCCTATTGGAATCAGTAGAGAGAATCCTATTGACTTTGATGGGCACTGGATCACGTCTTATATGACTGACCGAAAAACTTCCAGACGAGAATTTCAGCTCAGCACTGCCTACATACCCAGGCTGGGGAAACTATTTTGCTGGAACATTCCTTTAGGGAAATCAAATAAGAAAAGAAATTACCAGGCTTCAATCAAAATTAAAATCGCCCTTTAGAAAACAAAAAAATAAACCTTCCCATCTGTGACTCTCTCATTTTACACAACATTTTTATTAAAAGCAGCTGGGTGCTTCCTCTCCCTTTGACTAGTTTAAGCAAGAAGGAGATGTTTATTTAACATTAGTAATTTGTTTAGAGCTAGCGAACGAAATACCTTGTTGTGCATGAGTTATTAGGTCATTGCAGAATTGCTCTGTTTAAACGAGCCTTTGACGTTGATTCATCTAAGTGTCTCCTAAATGAGAATCATATGCATGGTGAAACCAGACCTTGGCATTTCATCAGGGTGTGATTTGGGAACACAGGCTCGAAACTCTCCATATTATTAAAAGAAAAGGGGAGGGGGCAAAAGAGATTTTGCACTATTTTTAAAGAAACTGTTCACTTAGTAGTGTATTAGTGCTGCAGGATATTAGTCCCATAAGAAAGCTGCTGATTCACTGACGTTTGAATAGTCATTTGGTGCTAATCATTTCTAGCCACTTGACTCGAAGAATCAGTACAGGAAACTGACTGCTAATATTGTGTATGAAGGGCCAAGGAAAGCATGTAAAAAGGAGTGTGTGAATTGGCCAAAGTCAGCTAATGTCACTTCTACTCCTACATAAAAGCAGGACAAATTGTTTGGCTTTCCATTCAAATAGCTGCAGGCACCAGGCTTCAGCTGTGAGCGAGGTTCTGAAAAGTCCCAACATCATACCTGCTTGCTTTTACGCTCAGTGCAGATGATTGACACTTCCACAGCTCATTTTGCTCTGTGGGATTTCAAAAGCATTTTGCAGATCAGGGAGCCAGGTGCACTGGTGGGCTACATCACCTTTGCATTGATCGGGAAAGGAAAGCAGCCATGATCCTGAGTAACCTACCGCTCCACCCAGGTGAAGTGCCCCATTGGAGTGACTAAAGTTAATGAGCATGCAGTGAGAAACGTGATCCTTGATGCACACTGTTGTAATCAGCAGCTAAATGTGCAGAACTCTCTGGGGTGTAGTAACACTCGTATGGGTTTCATCTTCCACCTCCAGGATGATTCCTTCATCAACTTCCCTGCTCAGTGGCTCTTTCTTCATCTGACCAGACTCATGACTTGAACTGCTCTTAAAAGTTTTCTTCTCTGAGGTCTTGTCATCGCCCTAAATCAACATTTCCATAAGGATTTCCAGTCATCCCTACTTACCCAGAGAACAGCAGGTCTCTTACAGGGGATGCCAGTCCGGCCCTCCAGTAGAAACCCACTGTGCTGCATGTGGCTGTTTGCATCGAGCACCTCCCTTCCCCATCCAGAGCGTCACTTTTTGTTTTTCTTTATCCGCTGTGACCTGCAACTAATTTGAATCAGTCCTGAGTTTCCCAAGACTTTTCTAGACTAGATTCCTGAGGGAAAACATAGTTGTCTCTGGTCTTAGTTACACGAGGCTAAAATTCCGATGTTTTGCCAAGCACGTAAGCGCGGTCATGCTCAACTTCGCTCCGAATGCACAGGGTGTTGTTTGGTGACACATGGTCAGCTCTTTATTGCTCCATTTTGGAGTGAATATATCTTGAAGCAGATGAATTTTCTTCTACTCTCACTTCCTTCTGTTGTAGAGCGTTTCCTTGTAATTAGGCCATGAAACCTCATCAACTCGGTCAGAAAAAAGAAGAGCCCTGTCTCCGTTCTTAGGGCTGAACTAAACCAAACCTGTTTCACGTTTCCAAAATGTGGAGAAAACATTTTTGTCAACTTGTTTCCTTCACATTTTGTTGCACTTCAGGTCACAGATGTCCTGCAATGATACACAATTTGTATTTATGATACACCTCTCTTCCCCAGCACAGTTCAAAGGCAAGATCAGTATGATGTAATTTTCTGAGCAGTGGCCTCACAAACTTGGCAAATACTCTCTCCTTGCAGCACCCCAGAACTTCTGTGCCTTCAGCCAGAGCTCTTACAGAGGAGACACTTCCACAGACCCCCTTCCCAATCTTTAATTCTTTATTTCATTATTCCTGAACCCAAATGTAAATTAAGTCACTAGTTTAATGTGGGGTTTCTTTTCTTTGCACAGTAATTGGAAGGACTGACAGTTATCTCCCTGTTTCCCTGTTCCTCAGACTTTTTTTTTTTTTTTTTTTTTTGAGAATTTGAATTGTTGAAACACAGTTACTTTAAATTGTACAGGGAAGTTGGTTTGGCTTAAAGCCTAGACTCTTAAGTTGTAATTCATCTCTAGATGAATACACTTATGGGTGTATTTCATTCGCCTAATCATATTTTTTTAGTGTCGTTTGGTCGCTGTAGAGTCTCCTGCTGCAAAACAACATGAATCTTCTGTAGACTCTGTCTCATGTCTACACATGAGGACATTCAGAAAAGCTAAGGGCATATAAAATGGCATCAGATACTTATGGCTGGGCTCCTGCATCTTACCCTGCAGTGCAGATATCTTCGCTCTGCAGTACACTCATCTTTGTAAGCCATAGGTGTCTCAGTCCCATTATAACAAATGGAGATCTATACATCTAACAAGTGGCTCACCAACAGGCATCTAATGCCATTTGAAACCCTTCATGACATTGAAACCCAAATGACCTGTAGGTGTTCCTCCAGAATGGTAAAGCTGCCTTGCAGGCCCTGTGTCAAACCTGCCAGTCCTGTGAGCAAGCCTCAGAGACCACAAGGAGTCTCAAATACCATGAAACATCTGTGTATGGGGGGCTCAATCAACCCCTCATTAATGCAGCCCATGGAGTTGGGAAGGTGATTCATCTGACCAGTGTAGGTGGTGAGGAGATGAATTGCTCCTTGAGATACATCAGCTTTATTGATTAGGGGTGTGACTCAGTTGCCCAAAGGTGGATCTCATGATATTTGAGGTAGCTACTGGCACCCAGGGTCTCACCCTCTGCTGACAGCAGCAGACGTGGCCAACTCACTCACTCGTAGGCACCGAAGCTGAACTAAGGTACACTGGCTGTGCTGCCATTCAGCTGTCCCCAGCGGGTGCAGAGCCATAAAAGTAGCTATATAGCTGCTTTTGGCAAGTCAAGGGGTAGGTATAGGAACTTTGATACAGACCAATCTTACTCCGAGGAAATAAACACTCGTGTTTCAGTCCAAAGGCAGCTTACTGCTGTAAAGCAGCAATCTCACTGGGCTCGAGGAGACTGCTCAAAACATGAGGCATTCCTCTGGATTAATAAGAGTCTCCACACGTGGTGATGCATCATTTGACCAAGGAGAGCAAAGCCCAGCTCTGCTTTTGTCAGGTTCCTTTCAAAAGCACCCATGGAAGTGTTGCCCATCACTCAAGCTGACATTTTCCTTGCCCAACCTGGATCACTTAACTTGTATATACCTAGTCCTAGCTAGGAGCAGAGACTTCCCTTTTGCCAAGGCACAAGCACCTCCAAAGAGCAACCTAGGAGGTTTTGAGATATTTACATAAGTAATGAAGTGTCTCCTGGAGATGGCTGGGGACTATCTTTTGGAGAGGTTTCACTTGTGAGTGGCTGGAGTTAGGTGAAAAGCATTTCGCTCGCCAGCTACTTTGGGAACCCCGACCCTATGGCTGCTGGATATCACTTTCCCAGCACCTTGTCTGGGGAGTGGGAGTCTGTTGGCTTCCATTTGGGTCCCACCCTTTCAGTTTGGGGATGGTTTCAGCCTTCATTAATTTTAAGGAAAGAGAAAGAAAGGTTGCTTTTGTTACATATTTTCTGTTTCATTTTCTCTTGCTCATCTCCCTGAATTTCCCCACTCCGTTGACAAAATCTCTGATATAATAAGCAAACAGCAGGCAGAAATACAGATTTATGGCAGTAGTACACTTGGCAAAAGCCCATTTCCTTGAATGTTCTCAAGAGCTGCATGGTTCCTACACCCCCCCAACCTCAATGTACATAACAAATTTCTTTTGTTTGTTTTTTTGTCACTTTCAAGCTGAAAGACCATAACTAACAACAAATGGTGGTTTGTTTTCTGCCATAGTTGTATTATTTATGTCTTGTCTGGGTCTATAATTTTCACCCCCTCCCCTTTTGCTTCAAGAAAGGCCTCTGATGGCCATGAATTTGATGATGTATCTGGAAGAAAGTTGCCAGCACTTGTCTCCCAATAGATTGTAATAGATTGGAACAGGCTTGGGCCATTTCCAGATAATTGGGTTTGTGGGTTCTCGTACTCGGTCTTATTTCGGCAGAAGAGCTGCATTTTATGTCTGTACAAGAACAGATGAATAAAAAGAGGGAAGAAAAACATGGTGAGAATAAAAAGTCACCTTTTCACAAAAAATACAAAATGTTTTACTTCCCTCAATGGCTAATCACCTGTGTCCAAGTGTCATATAGAGCATTTGACAGGTCCCATTGGGATAGGTGGGTGCCACTGAAGGCAGAGATCGAGGACACAAAAGGTATTATGTGACTAAAAAGTAGAATACAGAGAGGTGGAGTAGATCATTACACACTCTCATGCACATGAACACTTAAACATCTTTCTTTACACTTTGCATATATCCATTTAATTGAAAATACCATATTACCTGCAGCACCAGCTATGGTACATTTCTTCAATCAGTGCAATTTTTAGGCTTGTTTTAAGGAAACAAACAAAATGTTGCAGCATAAGTGTGGGATTCATCATTTGGATTAATATACATATAGTAGCTTAATGGAGTGTATCTCTTCTGGCTCAGCTTCCAGTCCTGATTGGTACTGGTCTCCCACAGGTCCTGTGCCCTATCTATGATCCACATATGAACATATGAATCTTGCCCGCAGCACCTCAGACATCATTGAAGGTGTCTTCAGGTCTCCATGTGACATGAATGGCCAAGCTCCCATGGCAAGACAGCGGTGTTCTAGTCAGAGGACTTCGTAGAGCCATTCACCTGACCACATCTGGGCATCCTCTGAAGGGAAGCTGAATCTTGCTTTAGGCTTCTTTAACTAGATCTTCATTAACTCTTTTTATGATCATAATAGAGAGACAGAGACTATCCTGAAGGTGCATTAATCTCAGCTGTCTCCAGTGTGTAGGAACAAATTATGCTTCACATACGGTTGCTTCTTTTCATTTGACATGGAGGAATTTTAGACAATGAAGCTAAGCATGACATGATGTAACACCTTTTGTTAGATTAATTGCTAAAGGGTGGGGGTGGGGGGGGTAGGGGGAAATATCACCTTTCAGGCATAAAAGCTCTTCTTCCAAACCCAAAGAGAAGATGAGATTATCTCCTCCTTTTGAGCTGGGAGCACAGTGTGACCCAGTGGATTGTGTCTAGGGAGGTGAGGGAATAAGCAAAGCGAGCGCATGCCCTGGTGAGTTAAGTGGCTACAACAAAGAAGTTGGGCTGGGTTGGTTTATACAACTCAACAGACGGCAGGCTCAGAGGGGCTGTAATCGATGTGCACAAATGCAACGGGAGGCAAACACTGCCCAAGGGAGAGCAGTGGCACCAACACAGCCACCAAGAGCTGAGAGTCAGGGAGAGGTCCCCTCTGATATCAGTGCGGGGAAAATCCTTTGGGATATTAAAGCCACACTGAATTGGTTTACGAATGAGCTAGTAACATGTCCCTGTCTATAACAGTCTCAAGGGCTGAGGAGTTCTCTTCCAGACTTTTGTTCCTTTATAAGGCAAAAAACACAATCTGAATTATTGTAGTGTTTATATTAAATAAAGGAGTGGGTAGAGTTCTAGGATATGGTTATGAGTATCGTTAACAGCATTTATCAGATGGCTAATGGAACATTATGATTTCATTGCCTAGAGTGAGCAATATACTTGTCTCCAAGTAAAAACATGCAAAAACACTTAAAGATGGAGAATTTTCTCCAGACCTCTTTGAAATATTTCCATAAAATTTAGCAGGAATCAGTTCAGCACCTTCTTCCTCAGCCTTCTCCTTCATACAGAGAATCTTGAGGCAGGAATGGTTGTCCATCCCGATATCTCACCACTTCCTCACCAGCAAGCACAAATTCAAATGCAGGATCCACCTGCCAAGAAAAAAAACTAACCTCCACATAACTTACTACATACACATATGAATGAAACCATTTTAAATGTTTAAATGCACAAAATTATATTTGAACACAAGAAAAAAAAATTTTCACTGTTATTCTTGTTGAACAGAGGTTGCCCAGAGAGGCTGTGGAGTCTCCATCCTTGCAGATATTTAAAACTCCACTGGACTCCGTGCTGGGCAGCCTGCTTTGCATGGTGAGATTGGACAGGGTGATCTCCAGCAACCCCTGCCAAGCTGAAAGACTCGTTCATATTGTGATCCTGTTAAAAGATTTAAAAGTGTTTTCACTACACAGAGATTTTTGTTATGTGGAGATGCACAGGAGCAGTGGAAGAGAGTGGCAAGTTCTTGTTAATAAATTACTAGTGATGTCTGGGACAATGAGGTTCACCAGGCAGTATTTTACTAAAAGTAGTAATTGCATTCATATTTACTGTTTAGATGTTGCCATGTAGAAGTCAATTCTTTTTTGACCTGGATATGAGTGCTATTATTCATGATTTCCCCTCAAGTTATTGTGGGTTAAACCAATGAATATTTCATATTTTTAAAATTTGGTGGTTTTTTTTTTTCCAGCTGGATTTTTTATAGGATACCTACAGAAAACATCCAACCATTTTTGCTTCTAGAGAAACTTGATTATTTATTTTTTTATTATTATAATAACAGTGTTTATGGCAATATTATATCATTTTGGATGATTTGTTCTGCATGTGGAGAGATATATATTGTTTGCGAGAACAGTATGGTATATATACAAATGGGTATAATTTCAAAGCAACGTCTGTTGGATTTCAGCCATCATGTAGCTAACATCCCCTTTGGAAATGTATCACTTTAAGATTCAAGCCCACCCAGGAAGAATGAGGCTTTGGTATGTGTCACATAGACCAAAGACAAGAGCCACTCAAATGAGAGATAACTGTCAAATACATGGCAAGACAGCTCTTCCACCCAAATCAGTTCCTGCCTTTTAACTAAAATCTGCTCAGAGGGTGAGATACGTGGAGTAGTAGCAGTGCTGGTAAAGGTCCCAGAGAACTGCTGTTCAAGGTGGGGTGGGCTGTGGCCTGATTCCTAAAAGCTCTTTCAAGAAGATTTTGTGCCCTGACGTGCTAGGTATTGCTGTGGGTACAAGCTCTGGAAGTGCGAGTTACTCCTTCTCAAATGATCTTGGTTCAGCTGGGTTCAACTCCTCCTCCTTTCTCTGCCAGTTTTCCTGGGATGCTGGGGATGAAATAAGAATGCTGAGAAGACCATCTCCAGCTACATACATATCCTGCTCGTGCCTTGAGCAAGCTTGATTTCACCTAGCCCCAGTGCCTTCCTGTAATAGAGGCAGTAATAACAGGGTTACGCTGTGCATGGCTGGTTAACCTCAGGAACAGGCTCCGTGTCTGCCTGGAGGCTGGGATATTAAACAGATCGGTTTGCCCAGTGCTTTAACCCTCTGTACAGGCACTACCACGATGACATTTCTGTCTCCTCTCTTGCTCCTCACATCACCAGGCTGTATTTTATTTGCATTTGTACCACCAAGGCACTGTGACCTGAGAGAGGCTTGGTAAACACGATGCTTTGAAGCTCCATGGACAACATCCAGGTTAATCCCCGCACTCTGCGTGGGGGAGGACGAGACCAAGAATAGAAGCACAGAATAACAGAAGGGCTGGCGGCAGCTGAGCCACTGTGTTTGCCTTACGGTCCGAGCCTGCTGCTCGAGGGAGGCTCTCGTCCTCGGGGAAGGGATGTGCCTGGAGTCACTGAGGCCAAAGCCATGTATCCTGGCTCGATGCTGCCTGGTTCCCGGGGGGGAGCACTGGGGGTGATCAGCCCGCCCTGGGCAGATCAGGAGGGGCTGGGACAGTGTGCTCTGGGGAGCCTGGCCGCAAGCAGCCCTTGGGCAGAAAAGCTCAGTGTAGACCACTGAAACCATAACGAGGGGCCTGAATCAACACCATGGCAGGTCCTCCTCCAAGCTCACATCAGCACCCCTGCTGCGCAGCTCTGCCTTGGCTATCCCTGGAGCCAAAAGCCCTTTAGGAACAAAAAAATACTTTTCCTTTTCCTTTTTCTTAATTTTTTTCTCTCCCCCCCTTCTTTTTTGTTCTCTCTTTTTTTGTCAAGGGTGATTACATCCATCTATTTCAAGGCATGAAGCTCCCCTGTGGAAAAAGTTGGAGGCTCATCTTCAAGACCTGCTTTTCTTACGTGGTTTCACCATGTTCTTAGGTAAATCCTTAAGGACCAGGTTTTCTAAAAGCAGGCATCTAGATCCCCTCTCTTAATTGGGAAGGCATTAAAACAGCTAAGATCTGCTAGCTTCTGTACAAAAGCATAGAAATGCAAAGGGCTGTCAGCTTCAAAGTCACCTCATTGAGATCATCATCCTTAACAGGCTTCACACACCAATGTCATGAGACTTAAGTATCTGCATACAGCAGAAAATCCAGGCTTCAGGTTAGCCTCTGTTAAAAGAGGGAATAATATTTTTCTCACCTTTTACACTGTTTTTTAAAATGTCCCTGAGATATTAAACTGCTGAAGTGACTGGAGTCATACAAGAATACCTCTATAGCCCTTCGCGTCTCAAAAACTTACTAGAAAGACAGTTTGTAACAGCTTTTTACTCTGCCAACACCAGTGCAGTGGTCTACGTGCACTCAGGGTTAGCACTGCAAAATAATTTGCTCAGCAAGAGCCAAGAGGGAGTCTGAGGGCTGTGGCAGGTTTAGGACTTGCCTGTTAATGAGCAGAACTTTTCCCATGGCATGTGCAATACCTTGGGCCAGTGCAAGAAGTTCACACACTTGTTATGACAGATGCTTTGCTCAACAGCCGGCGCTGATAGGAATTACATCAGCCTTTCAACCACACCCACTGGCAGGGGAACGGAAAGGCAGATAAATCTTGCTGGACACAGCTCCTTAGGAAACAGACCCATCTGCCAGCCCCCTTTCTTGGGGTTTCTGATGCTGTTATCTTGGATGCTCTCTTTCCTGGCTGGATAGTGACAGGAAGCCTTTAGTAAGTGGGTAATAATAGTTTCATGTTAATAGGAAATAGCAGGCTTGGAAGTGGCCATATGTCTGAGAACTGAAAAGGACCCCACAGCTTTCTGAGCATGTGTGGGAATCCCACAAGCCTTTGAAGCTGGTCCAAAACACACAGCCCATTTAATTCTTTCATAATTGCCAGTGTCAATAGTCAGCGGGTATCATTTTGTCATATATTGTTTTAATCTGGGAGCAATATTGTCTGACAGAGAAGCCTTGTGCTAAGTGGCAGAGAGAGGAGAGGGAACAGAGCACGGCGCTCATCGCTGGGGGATGCTGCCTTTGCCTGCTGCAGACCAGAGAGGACCACCGTCTGACTGACGGGAAGGAGAAGGTCACACAGGACAGAGTCAAACAGTAACGCAGCAAGTCCCAGGCTCCTTTTGCATTAGCCGTGCTGTCTGCAGAGCTCATCCTGCTCCTTTGCTGGTACATTGCCAAAGTGGTCGTGGTGGAGCCAGAGGGGAAGGATCTTTTGGCATGCAAAGGAGACAGTGTCTTTTTTTATACAACTCCTCTTTGCTTCAGTGAAAGTCCTGCTGAGTTTCCACCATGGCTGGTTCCAAGACTGCTATTTCCTATTAGCATGACACTATTCATACTTTTGTACCAATTCTGGCCAGGGAAGGTCAATAGGACTGCAAGTAGCCTTGGAGTAAGATTATCAGAAGAGTTATAAAAACAGCAGAGAGGAGACAATACAGAGGAAAGAGACTTACATGCTGTCCTTCAAGGAGGTAAGGGCCTATTCACACACATAAGTACATAATTCAGCAATGAGCTGCCTGTCTCCTAGCTCATGGCATATGTGCCGAGTCCTTCCTGCCTTTCAAAGAGTGTGTCTTCCTTCCCTACAGCAAATAGAGCAAAAGCTGAAAATTTCTTCAAGAAAGTGGAAAGTCTATGGGCTTGGAGCACGACTTCACAGGAGGTCTCTGTTACCGGGAGGTCCCTGAGGTTGGGTAAGATGGTCAGCCTTTTTGTTGAAAATACTGAACTTTACCTTGTTCGTTTTGAGGTTGGGTAAGATGGTCAGCCTTTTTGTTGAAAATACTGAACTTTACCTTGTTCGTTTTAAACTTACCTGTTCATTTCAAGGAATAGAAAGGTCATCTTTTGTGGTTTAAAAAAAAAAAAAAAAAAAAAAAAAGATGCTAAGATTATAGAGTTTTATATATATTTTTATATATAATATAAGATTATGGGTTTCATATTCCCATGGGCAGAGAAGGAAGGAATCCCTCCACGCTCACATTGCCCATTGACCTGAGCACGCTGCAAGCGTGCAGCAGGGGTGGAAGGTGTGCAAGGAGGTACATCAGCAGTCTCCCTGGCAGCTGGTTTTGCAGCAATCAATCTGTTATAAAGACATGCGATGGATCAGTACCTGTGGCTGACGTAAGGGACACCACTACTGCAAATTTCACCGGAGCTTTTGGATGAGAAGGTTGCCGAGCTAATGGGTGCTGCCAGGACATGGGCTGTGGCACGTGTATCCCATACCAGACATGGAAATGCCTTGTGGATCTTTCCACGTGGAAACTTTTCTCATAAGGGGATTTGGGCAAATATAGGTGCAACCTGAAATTTATTTTGGTGAATTAAGCATTTATGAGTTAAATCTCTCTTGCTTTAAACCATTTGCCTTCATTTCCCAGCAACTCTCAAAGGGAACCAGGATATTTCATGCACACTCTGAGTACTCTGTCATTTTTTTAACCACACAATATACAGAACTCTTCATATTTAATAAGTGCAAGTCAGCACATCTGGCTCAGGGTGCTCATCTGCTCATATTTGCACCCTTTTGCTGGGGATTTAAGCCTGGCTCTGATACAGAAGCCATATAAACTGAAGACCTCCTCCCACTGAAATAAAGAGAAGATCCTAGTGGAAATCTTCTAAATTTTTTGGCAGTTTTTTATACTATTCAGCCCAGAGTATTGCTGATGCAATTTTAATTCTGTTTTGGGAGCCATTTTATCTTGGTCAGCTGCCATCTTCCAATCAAACTGTCTTGGATCTCTCTCAGATTTCCATTGCAGTGCACTTCACATCTCTCGTGCTCTTTATTATCTTGATCTGCAAGGCAGGACAGTGCTGTCATCATTCTTCAGCAGAACGAAGTAGAACGAAGACTGTTTGTGTGATTTGGCCACGATGACCCCAAAACAACCTCACAGAGCAGGGTATTGACCTTGTGTCTTTGAAGTCCCAGGTTAGCAACTACATCATTAAAGCAACCACAGTAACCTTCCTGTACTTTTGTACCCAAAGGACAGATATGACAACAGAAAAAATAATTTCCAGAGACTTACCTGGGACCTTATGATACTTGAAATATCCTAAACCCCATGTTCATTTGGTTATCTTACATGTGCCTCAACCAAAATCCCCACTTTTTGCAGACAGGGAAAAATTCTGCCAGTACCTTTGTGGGGAACAGAGTCCTCTGCTCAGGTTTGGTTCTGCTTTAAAGGGCACACATGCTCCAGGGGGATGTGGGGGATGGTATTTCTTGCTTGCTTCTCCAAATCCTGCACCTAATTTGCTAGTTGTGTTGATATTCCAGACACTGTGGCTAAATAACTGTCCCTGTCCTTTTTTTCACCAAATCTCTAGAAACTGCATTTCTATACTCAAAAGAGCTCAAATTTACTGGCTTCTCCAGATGATGTGGTTAAATAATTGTTGATATCCTAATAAGTAGCTCCTCCAGACATTATGATTAAATAATTGCTAGTGTCTTTTTTGTTAACTTCTCCAGATTCTGTGGTTAAGTAATTGTCAGCATTTTGCTTATTGAATCTGAAATAGTTCTATTGAAGTAATTACATGTTTCCCCTCCCGCTTTGGAAAATGTTATAACATGTCTCTGAAGTGAATCTCATGGGCCTGATTGCCTCATTAAATCCGTGTGAATTTGATGTGTCTTAGGTGAAGGATACGCAATGAAGTTACTGAGCAAGCTAACCATGAACGTGAGTTTGGCTGCTCCATGGTGTATTTCTCTGTGCAGGCTTAACCTCCTACAACGTGCAGTTGCTCACAACTCGGCAATAGCCTGCATTGTGCTGGCCACATTTATCTCATGGCAAAACTGTACCAATTACTTTGAAGCAGAGGATGCCATGTGGGATCACACCTTGTTTACTCTAGGGTAGATATGTTCAGATAACAGTGCTTGGAACCCATTTTGCTTGATTATAAATGGCACTGCAATGTAAAAAAGTACAGAAAAATCATGTTCCTCGGTGGAGACAGTTCCAGATTATAGTAAGTGTCTTGCCTCTGTACATTTGATGTCTCTTTAACTTAGATGAAAGAAGACAGGATGAAGTACATGGGGAAATTATGTTCTCATCTCTTCCACCTCCCACCACCTTCTGTTTGCTGCTGCTAGACATCTTCCAAACGGGAGGCTGCATGGAACTGCTGCTGGTTAGCTTTGCCTACATTCCCACTCCCTAGAAATCCCCAGTTTTATTTCCTTTTACTAAGGATTGGTGGTAGCACCTGTAAGGTTTTTCTTGTCTTTTTCTAGTACTGAGAAGCCTCTTACTCAGGTAGAGGAACCTCAGCTGTAGGAAAAACTCAACGGTTCTTTCTTCTGAGGCATAGAGAAATGGATTTCTAGCTGTGACTAAATTGAGAGCTTTGTGACCATTTATTGTAAACAGCAGCAGTCAGATTCTATAAATAGGTAGACATTATTACTTTAACATAAGTATAATTATGTCAGATGCCTTTATGTATGATTTTTTTTTTAGGTATTACTCCGTTGTAGTGTTGATTCACACAAATACTGGCATCAGTGGGAATTAACGACCCGAATAGCTTGAAACTGCAGATAAAATGACAAATCTGACAACTTCTTCTAAGAGTTTTTCACAAGATCTGACTTGCACATATTGGGGTTGTGTCGCCTGTCCTGAACATTGCAATTTTCTGGTCTTGGGACTTCCACATTGTTAATCATGGCATACGTGATTATGTTTCTCCATCCAAACCATAGCATAACGCATCCGCTTTGCTGATGAAGCCTCACAGACCTCCTCTACTAAAAAGGAAAATGTACGGTGCTTAACTACCTTTTTCTGCCCATACCTGCAAACAAGATCTCATTTAATCCACACCCTCTGGGAACCCTGAAACAGAGGAAGAAAGATGGGATTCAGAGAGGGATAGCTAGAATAGACAGGTTCTTGGGATGAAGGAGCAAAGAATACTCAGAGAAAAGCTTCCTTTCATACTATCCACAGATATGTGTAAGTCTTCCACTGAAGACAAGGATTTTTCACCAGAGAAATAAAAGTAAACTATTTTTAATTTTTAAAAAAGAAATTTTTAATTAAAAAAAAGGGCAAAAATGTTTCAGTACAAGATTTCTTGATTGTTAAGAGATTTTCAAAGCTGGTAGCCCAGCAGAGATGAGCTCTGTGGCCCCTGCTTTGCACAGTGGCAAACCTGAGTATGTATTTTCAGTGAGCAAACACGCAAAATCTACCTGTACACATGCACACATATCAGCACAGGCAGAAACACTCACATGGACCTTCACAGCACCAACAGGCTTCTTGTGCTTTTCATTTTCTAGCTGGGGTCGGGCACTTTGTTGCCCCAGATGGTGGGTAAATCAGTTCCCGTTGCCATCCCAGGTTATCAAGAGCCAGGACAGCCAGCACAAATTGTACCTGAAATATGAACAGTAAGTGGCTCCTGTTCCTGGACGTGGTGAGTAACCATGTGTTACATAGATACGTTTACGTGATTTCCCACAGCACAGCATTTCCATCTCAGCCAACCCACTGCCCTTGTGTGACCACTCTGCAGTACAAAAGCGGGCCCGGTGGCTCCAGGGCTTTCCTTCCCCTGGTTCCCTGCTTCCATCCATACTCCAGAATCTATGCAAAGGTGGGTTTACATTTCAAATTCTCACCCCAGACATCCCTATGCACTTCCCCCCAGCCCTTGACCCACAGCATAAGGACACAGATACACATATGGGTGTAGACACAGGTATAGATGTAGGCGTGTATCTCACATATACTTCCCATATCATTTCAATCAAACAATAAAGATGAATATTTAAATTTTTATTTTTATTATTTCTATCCTACCAAGATATTAGTGGATTTAACACCAGATTGTAGGCCAGTCCTTTCTCAGTAAGACATCCTATGGCTACCTGGGGATGGGTGAGCGCAGGCATAAGTGTCTGCTATTCCTTTACATCACCCCTCCCTCACAACTTATTGTCTGCATCCCACTGGGAGGCAATAATAAGGCATCTCACACATTTTTTACTGTAGTAGGGCAATCTGATACCACCATAAACAGTTCTGGCCAGGTCCCCTACAGGGTAGCTTCAGCACAGTCAGAGCAGAAGGGTCCCATGGACTGCAGCCTTGTTCCGAAATGGATACAGCTAGTGGAAGGCGTGCAGGGTAGGATATTTCAGGAAAAAGGAGAGACTCCTACCTCTTCATCAGCTCCATGGCTAGTTGTCTCTATTACCTTTAAAGGAGGAATAGAGTCTACCGCCCCTGAATAGCATGTGTTCTGAATTGTGCATTGCTTTTGGACTTCAAACAACGCTACCATCTTTACAAATGAACCATATGCCTGTAGTTCAAATGTAGCCCCTACACCCCACCAAACCAATTCTTGCCTTCAAAAATGGTGACTGATGACAGCCTCTTTGACCTGCACTCTATGGTAAGGTAAATTTATGACAGATTTGACTGTGAGATCCTATGGTAATATGTGACCCTTTCAGGTACGTGGTGGAAATCTTCCCAGGCAGCTTTTTCTCTCCTTCACAGTGTCAGCTTTCCCTGCCTCATTAACTCTGCATTTTTATTTATTTGTTTATTTTGGCCTGGGATTTTTCCCTCTGGTTCTTGTGTGTGTAATAATGGCTTAAACCTCCATATGACCAAGCTATGATTATTCTAATTATTGTTCATCTGTGTATAGTGACACAGATGTTTTTACAATGGGTGCTTTATACAGATCTAAAAAAATAATAATAATAGTGGTATACAGAAGGTCCATAAGTGTTTCTGGCTTGTTGGGAAAATTAATTTCATATTTTGGGAGGGGACAGGGAAACAAATACATATATTGAGAGACTTAATTGCCTTAGGGTCCAAAGTTTGGGGGGGGGGGGGGGGTGTTTTTGGGTGGTTTTTTTTTTTGGGGGGGGGTGAGGGGTGGGGTGGGTGGGAGGGAAATATACTACAAGACCTAGGAAAGGAGTGGTGATTTGACATAAGCAGTGAAAGTGCTCAATCCCAGCAATGGAATCTGTTGATGCTAAAGAGCCCAAGACCCCTCAGGCAATGGGAAGGTCAGCTGGAGGCTGAAGCTCTAAGGACTGCAGAGTAGATCAGCTGCAGGTCCAGTGCCTGGTGCGAGCCATGGCTATCAGACTTGAGTTTGCTAGGACTTGACCTTCATAGCATTTTAACATAGGAATAAATTACAACCGTGAGCTTTTTAAAAAGTTTTTAAAGTTTTTTTTATTAGATGTTATTGTCTAACAAGAAAGATGAAATGGAAAATGTGCTGCAAAAGATGGAAAATGCCATAGCTTATCTAAGAAATATGAAGCAAGCATAGACACTGGCTGCAAAAGCCTGAAGAAATGCACCGATGTGGAGAGCAAGAGATAGTCAGAGCACACCAATGAGAAAAGCTCTCCTAGAGCCACTCCTAAAGCATGGAAAGTCTAAGTACTGATCTCAGATAGTTTGTGTTCAACGCTCAGGGTAGTTTCCATCTCACAGACCTAGACACCTATATTTAGTGCCTAGATCCAGTTTTTTATCTGAGAGATTTAGGAGATTTAGGACCTAATTTCATTGCCTTAACATAGGCATCTAAAGCCATTTCACCTGAAATAAGAAATAGGGTGTAAAGGAGACCCATTCCCATCTGGATTAGGGTATCCATATTGTGAGGAAGCCATAGCTATAAAGGCATGAAATGCTTATTTTAAAGCAGCTGTATCATGTCCTAGACTCTAAAGAGTCATTCAACCGACCAAGTATAGGTACCTTATTTTATTGACTAGATCTCCACTGACCTTAGATCCTTCAGCTCTCATTCAGGCACAGAAAACTAAACACTGAATAATAAGTGTGTTAATCAGTGAGGTAAATTTTACCCAAAGTTTCATTCATAAGTGGAAAAGCAATGTCATTTTTCTTCTAATACATCCAATGCTCTTGCAGTTTCATAATTACATTAGAGGGCACAGATAACAATTATCAATAACTGAAAATCCATTGCCTTAAAATTGTTTCCTCCTGTGTTGAACAGCTTTACAGGCATGGTCAATAAGAATATTTGGTAAAAAGGAGCGCTTCTGGGCAAGCTAAAGAGAGATCAGGGTATGGTTATGCTGGAGGGGTGGGAAAGACACAATACCTTAGAAATGTGACTTTCTGTGAATATTTTTTTAACACCTGAGAGCACAGACTGGATCCCTGTAGAACACATTGATAAAAGAAAATTAAGACAGCAAGATCAGGGACTATAAAGAGGAGTAATTCTGAAATTAGGTTAGGCATAGGAACTTGTTATCTGGTCACTTTTCATATGAGCATCATGATAGACCAAACTACCATTAGATAGGAGCTCTGTGCTGATGCCAACAAATGTACCTGTTTCTTCCCATTTCTTTACTGTAAAAAATAAACAACTTCTTGAAACATTCTTCCCCATTCAGTCAGGCACATATACATTTTGGTAATTGAAGACATCTGTATCTGAGTAGAAATGTGGGTTAAAAAAGCAGCTGCTCACACCCAGGAATCTCTATGCCTATTTGAGATGCTCTAGGTTGTCCGAGACATGAAAAAGAAGCTGGTGAGTAGGACAGAGGAGACCTTCAGGTTCCTAGAATGACAACTAGAAGGAAGGATGTTTAAGGGCAGGGCAAAAGGCCATGTGTAGGCAGTTGAATCATGCCCCTAATGAAATGAAAGTCATGCTCATATTATGTCCTCCTGACGTAGGTATCTCCCATTAAACAGACCCCAAGATGACCATTTGTCTTATTACTTCTCAAGAGAGCTTGTGGTCACTAGGTCAGCTGGTGAGTTCTGTATTGCAGGTGTCTATAAATGAGGTGAGATGGATCTCAACCTCTTTGTCTTCACGTAATGAAAGAAGCTGAGCTCTTAAAAAAACCCGAACACCGTGTGCCTATACCAGAAACTGTCTCATAACACATGTATCCAGGGGATGAGTGACCAGAGACCTAGATGAGTGACCAGAGACTTCTGCTGAATGAAGAGAGGTTGGTGCATTATGGAGCACTTCTGGGACCTCATGAAACACAAACATACTTGGGGACAAAATATTTGTAGGAGCTGCATCTTGTTCATCTATAGAATAGATCAGCTTAAGCAGAGAGAGCAGGATAAATTTCTTAGGCTGTATTGAAATCACTTCACCCTGGTCTAAAGTTCCTTCAGAGGTGTTGCAGTAACAGCTCAACAGCTAAACAGGATGTTTTGGTCCCCTGGGACAGAGCAAGATGTGTCGTAATGGTAGTGATTGCCAGGAATTTCACATGACCATATTACCAGGAAAGGTCCAGGCATATAGGAAATCTAAGAAGTTAATGAACAAGGCCCGCTAAGGAGAATAAATCACTATTCCTGGGTCTAAAATAAAAACTAAATCCCATGAGTGACTCTATTTGATTCCTTAATTTGGCAAAACATGGACAAGACATTACTGTGTGCACTGGGGTGATGGCCTGTCTGAAAGCTCAGAGAAGTCACTGGGGATGGATTTTATCTCACCTAACCTCAGGTGTCTACGTTGCAGAGTTTTTCAACTGAACAAATGTCCTGAGACTTCCACTTAGGATTGCTGCAGAGAAAGGGGCACCTGTAGGAAGTATCTCAGATATATTTTAGATATTCAGTTTACCATGCAATTAATTGCCCCCCCACTCCACTAACTAGATCTCCACTGACCATAAGGCAAACTCATTTCAGGAACAGGAACCTCAGCCCATTATTTTTAATTGTTGTTTTTTATTTAATACCATTGTACCTAGTGCTGAACTCCAGATGCTGAAAGATCTCATACTTAAGTCCATCGGTCATGACAGGAAGGAAAGACTCTGGCTTCCTTTACCCAGACTGCAGTGTGGGTGTACAATTTATTTTTTCTGTACAGGTGCTTAACTAAGTAAACGGGTTTTGATAATGTCTGCAGGATCAGCAAACTGTTTTAAAGTACAATTAACATTTACTGCAAAATGCTTTATCTCCCTGAATAGGGGGGGTGAAGGTTGCAAATGAAAAATTTTTTTCGCATTGTCTAATTTGTGTTAATACATGTGTAGTTAGCAAGAGCTCCTCACTGTAATCTAATATTCATGCAAGGTCTTCCTGTTCATCAGTTCTACTCCACTCTCTCCTTCACTGAGGACTCAGTTTTGGGATCAGCCTTCCCCCCAACAAGCTGTTTGCCTGGCCAAAAAAAAAATAATCATAAAAAGCAATTTATGAAAGTGGAGAGTTGATAGCACATACAAGGAGGAATATCACAAGCCAGAGTTCACCCAGGGCTTCCAAGAAAACCTATTGGGAAGGCTGCAGGTTGGTCTGACACCGTGGCTTTCCCATCACCAACTATGAAAGGAAGAGCAAGAACTCCTAGGTCGTTGTCCTATTATTCACCCCCAACACATTACTTGTTATGACAGAGACGTCATATTTCTGTGTACAAACTCTGACTGCACAGGCACAATGAATCGCATGCACCAAGAGGAGTAAGAATTCCTGAAACAAGGATTTCCAGTGAAACAGAACTCGGAAGGTTGGTGAGAAAGAGGGAAATCTGTAAATAAAAATGCAGACCTAAAGCTTTTCCTTTCAGGGAAACAAGAAATTGCGGGGAAATGTTTAATAAAAAAAGATCCTTTCACTATCATAGAAAATAGATGGAATTACACAAACTTATTTATGTATCCGTTTTGCCCCACACAGCAGATCCATTTGCTCAGCTGGTAATTATGCTATGATGGCAACTCTTCAGAGGGTAGGAGTTACTCCCAAGAGCCAACAGATGCCCAAATCTGTGGTCTGAAGTCTCTTTACTCCTTTTTGGTTGCTGTCTCAGCCTTCATGCCCCCTTCCCATATGGTGGCCCATAGAAAACAGTCACAGCATCATTATCCATAGGTCCTGGGGTGGCATGAACTGCTGACATCCTCCAGCAAACAGCTGTTCAATGGCTTCTCCACTTCAGCCTTGCAATTTTACCCCAAAACTAAAAGGCGAACAAGAATGAATTAAACCTTTTCCCAGCCGGCCCTCCGGGTCTTGTTCACCAGAGTTCAACTCTCCCTTGAGCAGCTCACTGCAGCTCCAGCGTAAATGCTTCTGATCTTTCAGCTAGACTTTTTTTTTTTCTTTTTCTTTTTTTTAATGAAAGGTATCATGTTCCAAATTAAACACTTGGAAACTTGCCAGTAGTATTACAAGCTTGCCTAATATATCCTGAGAAAAGGAGAAGGATATTGTTTTTTAGAGGAAAAAAAAATTGCGTAAGAAAGTTCTTCCAGCATAGGAACTGTATGTGAAACAATTTATGAGAACTCTAAACTATTGAGAAAAATGACTGAAAGGTTGATTTCCTTCATGCAGCCCAGGTTAATGACTTACAGGGAATCAAGGAAGACAGTTCACTAATTTAGCTACTCCTTATGGATAAACATGTCAACTAATTTCTGCAGGCTATGGTGCAGACATCCTTGAATTCTTTGACCTGATGAAGGTGTGATTTACATATGTTTCATCAATTATTCACTTCGTGGAAACTTCCTGTGTCACCACACTCTTGATGCAAAGACAGACAGTGGTGTCCAGATGGATCCATAGTCCCATACTCCTACATCTACATAGCTCAATGCCCCTGTCCCTCTGGCACTTTATATAAATTATTTGAAAGTGTGTGAAGTGAAAAACTACGAGTCACCCACCTCTTTGTAGGGTAAGTACTGTCCTTAACTCTTTATATTTCTGTTCCTCCCTTATTTCTTCAGATTTTAGGGATAGAGACACAGTGGAAAAGAGAGCTTGTGATACAACTCTTAAAAAAAACCCCTTTAGCACACTATAGTTAGGAGGCTCCTTTGAGAGGTAGAACCTCTTCAGCCTGTCCCTGGCTTTGACTTGATTTGGGTAATCCTTAGTAAAACCTCACCTGTGGGAGAACCAGTCACCCTCTGCCCGCTTCAAAGGATTTTAAGCATATTATGCAAACCCAAATGGTTCCAAAAAGATTAAGTGCCCAGACTTCTGGAATCGGCTTGACCCACAGCTTCCAAAGCTGGGTCCATAACCCTACTTGGGCTGTGACCTGAAAGTGGAGTCATAACCTAGATATGAGCTTGCAGTGGGAAGAGGTTGGAGCTTACTGGACATGGTGCTGTGGCATTCTTCTGTCGCAGGAGTGATGGTACTCTGTTATCATTTAGAGTAGGAAGGACCTAACCTAATTTGGCAGAAATGATGACTAAGCTGGGGTCTCCCATGGCTGCAGTGAGCATTGTAATCCTTAGGAAAGGGAAGCTCTGCCCCTCCTTGCTGTTTCTGCAGAAGGTACATGGCTGATGATTTGATTCTATAGCAGTGCTCCCATGAAACATGAGGTAGTTCCTCAGAAAGCAACAACAACAACAATATAAATATTAATAATTCATTATAATAATTCATTATAATAACAACAACAACAATAATAATAGTGGTGGTAATAATAATAGTAATAGTAATAGTAATAGTAATAGTAATAGTAATAGTAATAGTAATAGTAATAGTAATAGTAATAAAGATGGTGCTGGTATAAAAATGCTTTGATTTTTCATATCTGGGACCAAAAAAAAAAAAAATTTCAATGTGACTTTTTTGGGGGACTTTTTGGTGTTTTGTTTTTTTTTTTTTTAATTCAACGTCTGGACTGAACAACTCTATTGTAGTCCTGCTGTTACTGTTTTCCAGTGGGACTTAGGATTGCATCCTTCAGGCCGTTTGGAAAAGCCCCCCAGAACCTCACCAATGACACGAGCTTTCAATCGCTCCCAACTTAGGCTGAGCACTCCAGGTGAAATACCTTGCACTGGGAATCTGCTCACCTCCAGAGTAAGGAGACCTTTCAGTCCACTCTTCCTCCTTCCTCTGGCTGCAGGGGAAAGGATTTCATTCAGCTCTCTGCCAGGACAGGTGTTTTGGTGGCTTCCCCTGTCCTGAGTTTCCCCAGGAGGGAACAGCTGATTGTTCCATAAGGTGCACCACAGAAACACTTCTGGCTGGCAGACAGCATGCCTCTGGCCACTGCTGAGCGCGGTGAGGATGTGGTTCCAGTGAGAGTACTGGGTGTTTGCTACTGGAATGCTGTTTTGGTCACAAAAGCCCCGCTCAGGTGGAAAGGTTGGATACCTGCTCGCAAACACATGTACAGAAACACATGTATGTTCACAAAATTGGATCAGTCCCTGGCTTCTACCAGGCACTCAAATGCTCCAGCCCTGTCTGTGTTACAATCCTTTTTCATCAGCAGTGACTCTAGTTATGCTGCAGTTTCCGAGTCTGCTATTCCATTTGGGTGGTGGTATGATATACAGGTACTTGGGGCTATGCAAAGTAATTAATTCCCAAACTGAAGTCACAGTCAAACTAGGGTGTTGTAGGATTGTTGTAGGATGTAATTCCCTTGTCTGTTTTGTTTTGGTTCTTTCCTGTTTTGTTTTTAGTGGGATTCTGCTGCTGTAGATGTTTGCATGGGATGTGCATTTTTATGCAGACCAGCGCATTTTCCTAGCTGAAAAACCCCCATATATATTTTTTTTTCCATTATGTTATATACTATATATATGTGTTATACTCTATTGTTTTATATACTATAAGATACAGGAAATCAGATTTGAGAGAGGGAGAATGGGAAATATCATTGACAATTTAATGAGGTTTTGTGGGGAAATTATGCTCCAATTCCTAACTAAAGCAAATATTTAAGGTCATTTAAAGTAAGAAAGAAAGTGCTTGGGAGCCCTGTTGCTGTAACAGTAGTGCTATGGAAAGGCATTGAGATACCTCAGATGTGGTACCCAGTGACACATGAGCTACCAGGGGTGTTTAGGAGAGAGATGTGGAAATGGCAGATGGGGCACAGAACCTATGGGAGACTCGTGCCCTCCTGGAGCAGCAGCTGGAGGTCAGCCTAGGTCCTCCAGACAGTGTATTACTTAAACCAGAGATAGCAGGTGAAAAAAAAAATACTTTTCTTTTTCAAAGCTCTTAATGCACCCTGAGTGTGAGTATGACAAGTACTACATGCCATTTCTGCTGCTATCTGACAAGAATAGTTAAAATGGTATGTCATGTGAATGGAAATTGAGACTTTAAAGTCACACAACAGCTCATCTAACTGCAGCTGGGATGATTTATTTGTGTATATGCCTAGGAAAAACAAAGTTCAAAAAAGATTTACTTTCTTGTGAGGAAAAACTTTTTCTTTAGGAAAAGCTGAAATACTTTTCATTTTGCATTATGTAAAAAAATGGTTTATTTTGAACTCACATTAAAATATTAAGTAAAAATCACATTTTATAGAGAGGTGCTGAGTTGAAGAAAAACATATACTTCATTAGATTTTATATTTTTATTCATATAAACTTTGGAAACACCAAATATAGTGTAACTTAAGCTTACTTGAAATGCAAATCTTATATTCTAAACACACATTTAAGTGGGAATTCTGAAGATGTTTGTTTCTGGTGGGTTGGGTTTTTTTAGGCAGAGGATGTCTTTGAGTCTGTATGAACTCCATAAACATTGCTTTACTGAATTAAAATGATATAATTGCTCCAGCTGTACTGTGTTGGTTTGGGAAGTCCAGCCCTTCCCCAAAGATTACATTGGAGAAAACAATGCTTCAGAGACACTTAATTTCATGTACAGTCCTTTGTGTGGGAATCGCAAAGTGTATTGCCTCTGTGTTGATGTAGCCTGGATCTGGTGCAATTAAATCCCTGGGTCCTCCAGAGTGTCGTTCCCTGAATTGCACCAGGGGATGGAGATGAAGAACGAGACCTGGAGGGTCTGGAGAAGATTCCTAGGTCCACCCAAGCCCAGAAGAAGCTACGGACAGGTTGTTCCCTGCCTTGAACCAAGAAAGGTTCAGATACAAGGACTGGGCAGCTGATTCAAGGGATCTGTTACCACCCCAGATGCTAAAGTGGAAGTTTTGCTTGTTTGTTAGTTTTGTTTCACTTTTATTGCTCAGTAAAGCGTGTGTTCATTTGTAGGACTAAACTCCTGAACTCTGAAATGTTTTATGGTCTGAGCCGCTGGGGTCCTCCCATCACAATTACATTTGTTCAATTTTGCCAGAGCATGTATGTTTTTCTTTCTAAGTTTAGATTTGCAGAGCCCCTGCTTTACAGACAGGTTAAAGAAAAATAAAATAGAGGGGAAAAAAACACAAACGACATCATGAGCTGTGATGACCCTTCTGTGTGTTAGGATAACATCCATAGGGCTGAAGAGGCATTGGGAGCCCACTGTATGAGGCTCAGCATGAATACTCAGTAAGAAATGGCTTTAAACATTATACAAAAGGAATACACATGGAGAGTCACTGAAAATGTCCCAACCACAGGAAAAGCTCCAGCCAAAGCTTACATCGTCTGACACACCAAAGTCACATACCAAGCAGACATACAGCCTTTCTGTACTTCCACTGCTAGGAAAATCACCCTGGGTTGTATGAAATGATGTACAAGCATTTAAAAAAATACTGGAAATGCCATCAGGAGAAAGCATTTTACATTTCAAGAAATGGAAATGTGTCACTTAGGAGAAACCCTGGCACTGAACCCCTGGGTCTTTCAAAACTCAGGGAACTGAAAAGAATCCTACAGTGTTCCTAAAATATGGGAGGGGGGGAGGTGTTGTTCATGAATAAAACAGTTCTTAATGTTAAAATGCTAATCTGCTGTAGTTCTCAGCACCATTTTTGCCTTCTCTTAGATTGTCTGAGATTGAATTTTAAGATGGAAGGACACACAGACACAGGGTACCCACAGAAGCTTTGCTCCCTTGAGAAGGCAGAACAGAATTCTTCAATATAAAAATGATGAATCACTCTGAATTAAGCAAAACATATATTTTTATTTTCTGAGTCATCAAAATAACTAATAATTATTATTTTTTTTAATCTAGTATTTTTTTGGAGTCGCCAATGAATTGTTAAAATTATGAAAATCAGATGTTTTCCTTACCATGTCTCTGCCTTAATTGCACAAGTTAGGGACCCAGCACAGTTCTCCTGTATCCACACCAGTGCCTTAACTACAAAATCAGGCTTCCACACAATGAAGTATTGAAACATCCACCACCTTCAGGCTCATTCAGAGGACATTGGAGTCAATGGGAAAAGCTCCTGTCGACTTAACAGGGCCCCTGGCTGACATTTGAGTGGAGATACTTACACCAAGCATTGTAAACACTCCCATCCACAATGGATCTCAGGCGGCTGAGCAGATTTCCAGCTGACCAACAAAAGGATTTGGTTTCCCTATGTAGGAGAACCACATGGAAGGCAGCTTATTTTTAACAATGGGGCTTTAAGAGCAAGCTACATTATCCTCAGCTGAAATAGCTCGTGAGTTCTGCCATCCCAAAAGTCCCCATCAAGACAGGAAGAATTGTATGAATGTGTATGTCTATGTGGGCTCTTGCCAGCTTATGAAGTTCAACTCTAGAAAAAAAGAAGCTGAACCAAAAAAAAAATCAAAAAAATCCCTACCCACCCCACCCCCCAGACAAACCTGAAACAGGCTCATGTCTTTTCTTGCAACCCTTGCAGTGTGTCAGGCTGTGGCAGAGTTTCTGTCAACATATGACAGAAATGGATGTCTACAGGTCAGCCCCATATTAAGGACCCCAACACCAAGGAAAAGTATTGCAGTCCAGCTTGGCTGCAATGCACGTGTCTGAAAAATGGGGTGATGAGTCATGAGTGGGAGAAGGTGGTAACAGAAGACTTGCCTTTGCATGAGTTGGCAAATTTGTGGGTCTGGTGTTTGAACGCTAAAATGTTCTGGCAAAAGGATGCAGGAAATCTGGGTGGATGTGGTATGCTCAGTCACCTGTCTCTGCCCCCATCAAACACCAACACTGGGGTCCATGGAGAGTTCCCAACCACATTCCCTGTGGTACAAACACTACTGCACACCCCGAGCACAGTATATTTTTATGGCACTTTTCAAGGCTTTGCATAGAGTCCCAAAACACTTCTCAGTGAATTAGTTCAAGTCCAGCAGAGGGAGCGTAGCTGCTTTAGCACCTAGCGTTGGCTGCACTAATACACATCACCTCTTAGCCAGGAGAACTCCCATAATATGCTTAATGTCCTGTGTAAGATTAATATTTTCCCCTCCTGCCTCCTTCTATTGTTCTCTTTTGTTATGGTGACTTCACTGCATGAATAAAGTCTCAACACCAGCCCAGAAGCAGCCACTCTTCCTTACACCACGCTCCCATCCCCATAGCCTGAAGTCAAGTTGAGGAATGATATTCAGTTCTCTTTTTAGGTTTTTTAGGGAACTTACATAGGTAAAAAAGTGAATTGTCAAACTATTATTCTGACAATTGTCAGAATAAGATGAACAGAGGAAATTTACCCGGGGGTGGGAGCAGAAAGGATGTTTGCATTAGTACTAAGATGCAGCTGTCCTTAATTACTCTAAATGTAAAACAAATTATATGGCTATTCTAAAAACTAGATGGCCATGTTATGACGTCCATTTGTAGTAGCAAGGCATTTGTGCATGACACCCGAGGCAACATGAACCAATGTAAATCAATATAAAAAGGTTAAACAGACAGAATAAAGAAGACATTTCAAGATGAGAAAATGATTTTCCAAAACAAGTTGCTGAACATTTTGCCTCATAAGATTATTTTTTTTTTGCAAATGTTTACTTTTATCCCCTGATTAAGGATGAAGAAAAGGATTTTTGAGAAGATGGCGTTTTCCAAGAAAAGAATGATATGAGTTTCGATTAATTTCCTAGATTCCCAAGAACTCCTAGAAGGTTATTCCCAAGCAGGCACTTTTGGGACATATGTCTCTCACCTCTGATATTTCTCTCCTATGTAGCCTGTGGTAGCAGTATCACAGGAGCACTTGCCACAGACTCCTTTTTCTGCTTCCTTCTTCCACCACATGCAAGTTTCAAGTTTTATTA
Organism: Falco biarmicus; assembly: GCF_023638135.1. Taxonomy (NCBI): domain Eukaryota; kingdom Metazoa; phylum Chordata; class Aves; order Falconiformes; family Falconidae; genus Falco; species Falco biarmicus. The sequence continues at coordinate 59,990,737 of NC_079291.1, read as the reverse complement.
TTGCAATAAAAATGCTTTATGTTGGCTTTTCCCAAGGACATTAAGAGCTTACATGCTGCTGCAAAATAGTCCATTCCTTGAACGTACACTCTACATCATTTGCTGCAAATTGTTGGTGGTCCTTTTCCTGACTTAGGGCGCCCAGAAAACCGGAGTCAACAGGCCATTTTATGGATCCGTTTAGTGGCTGAGGAGGAGGGAGCCCTGCCCCAATTTGTGTGGCCGACCTAGGCCCGAAGTACAACTGAACACCTCTGCGTGGGGAAGGGGCTCTACAGAGACCACACAGAGGATTCCCACCACTTCAGCCAAACACCAGCGCTCTTTTGGGCTGTCACCTGAGGAAAGGATGGGATCTGACCTGTCCAGAGGGGAGACACGGCTGCTTGGAATGTAAGCTGTGAACATCCACTGGGAGTGATGTCTCTGGTGTCAACAGGAAGGGTGGTGCTCAGCAAGAAATCAGTTTTCTTCTGGTCATGTATGGCTGCAGAGGGCTCCTGGACACACACGTGGTTTAGTGTGCAGCATGGACGTTAGCTCCTGCTGCAAAAAAAACCCCAGGCCCCGATCTTCTTCAAGGCCTTTGTTGAAAAGACTGAACAAGTCTGGGGGCTCTTTTGGTGGTCTGAAAACATAACTGGAAGCAATTGGAAGTTGAAAGAAGATGAACCAGTAAACAAAATTCCTAATGAGACCCTTAGGAAGGCCGTAGGTTCTGTGCTTTTAGCGCTAGATCCACAAAAAGAGTCTGCCTCAATGCTGATAGTTGAGGTAGCTAAGCTGATTGGCGTGAAATAATTATATCCATCTCTAAACTGGATTCGTGGGACCTATTAAGTTTGATCTTTAAGAGCACCAAGGAACTCATGGAGAAGCTGATGGTCCTCCCCTTCTATCCTTATCCTTCCCAGAAGAACATGTGCACCTCTCCAGGCGTTTAGCTGCTGGCCAGACCGAAGTGCCCAGATACTTTTTGTGTGCTAGGTGCAAATTAGATGTTTCAGATTGGGATCAAAGAGATGACACTATGGGCTGACTTTAGCTCTCCCATTTCTAAAAATTAAAAAATTAGAAAGCAGCAACAAGTGAGCATACTTCTAGACCTTGTCCAATTCATTCTTCTCTGCCTGTCTTTTCTTCAATAGTGCAGCTTTAGGGTGATGCCCTGGAAGGCTGTAAGGTTTCATATCATCCTCTTCCCACAGACTGTAGAAACATTATCTTCATGTCCTTTCACAAAACCAAGAGAAGGGGAGGTGGGGGGCAAGCAGAGGGCAGATTTCGCAATTCCTGGCAAGTGCCTGGTGCTTTGGGTTATGAGTGCTGTGGTGGACTCCCAGGTTAGTCAGTCTGGAGACAGATCAGACCATGCCTTTTTTGAATAAAGCATGTCAAAAGACAAGAGTTCCAATCTCAACAGCTAGGTTCCTAACACATGTCATCAATGTAACTCATTAAACAGTGAAATTCAGACTGGCATGAGACATTAACTGAAAAGATTTGCAAACGAGTCCTCCCCACTGTGCCTTTCAGAGATTTGTGGGAGGTCCTTTTGCCACTGCCCTGCTTTCCCACCACCTCCTGTCACTTCCTGCATGAACTCCATCCCCTCTGAATCCCAAAGAAAGTCCCTTTTTTCCATCACTTCTGAGGCTTCATTGTGGGTTTGCTCTCTGCCAAAGGCAAGCCTCCAGCTCGCCTCAGGAAACGTCCCAGCCTATCGTCGTGCCCTGGGCTCCTAGCCAGATGCCTCTCTCCCTCTCTGTTTGCTCCCTGCTCTCCAGAAGCTTTTCCCAACTGAGCCAGCTCAGGTATTTTCAGGAAAGAAATAATTTCATCCTTCTCCCATAAGGTTCTGCAGAAGAGCAGCCAGGAAAAGGCTGATTTCTCCTTCCTGACCATCCACAGACTTCTCATGAAATATGCTTTAAATCATGTATCAAACTACTCCATCATCTGACACAGAAATGCAACTAACCTCTCCCCCCCTCCCTCAACAAAGCCCGCCTCACCCTCTCTGGTTACACAGCCCATTGCCATGTCCCTGGCTGGTATGAAGATGTATTTCATAGGATGATAGGATGGTTTGGATTGAAGGGGAGCTCATCTAGTCCAACCCCCCTGCCATGGGCAGGGACATCTTTCACTAGTTGAGGATGCTCAAAGCCCTGTCCTCTTGGCTGACGCTTGACCTTGAACACTTGTGATGGGGCATTCACAGCTCCTCTGCTCAACCTTTCCTAGTGTCTCACCACCCTCACCATAAAAAATTCCTCCCTTACGTCCAATGTAAACCTACTTTCTCTCAGTTTGCAAATATTACCCCTTGTCTTGTTACTACAGACCTTGGTAAAAAGTATTTCTCCATCTTTATTATAAACCCCCTTTATACATTGAAAGGCCACAGTAAAGTCTCCCCAGAGCCTTCTCTTAACCAGGCTGAACAACCCAAGTGTTAACAGTATCATCCAGAGGAATGGTGTAAGGACAAAGGAGATGCCCTTGTGGCAGGATGGATGTGGCCAGAGACGTACCATGGATAGAAAATAGGAAGCAGGTAGAAGAAACTACCAGGTTAATTGTCAAAGGGAAATCTAGCCTTTCTTGGTCTCACTGTCTCCTCACATTGTCTTCCAAGGATAGCAGTGGCAGTCTGGCTGTCAGGAGGTGTTAACACTCCTTTGGAGTAAGCACTGGCAATTCAACAGTAAGCAATAATCCCAAAATGGTATCTGCAACATATGCAGCCATGATTCAAAGCTCTTTATGTCTGTTGGCTTGATAATCCACCTGATGCCAAATTTTTGCCACTTATTAAATCAAGCACTCGCATGAGGCTTGAACTACATTTTCTACCAGATGTTTCTATTTGGCATGGCACCTTTTGAGGTTGCTTCTAAGGTGTCTTTCAAACATTCCTGCTGTCCTTGTCTAGTTGCTAAAGAAAACTTGCTCTGGTGAATTTTCTCCCTCTATAACCATACCAATACACCCCACAGGCCCACTGCAGTACATGGATATTCTGTGGTGAGCAGCCCCACAGTCCTGGGGACAGCTCTCTTCCTGCACTGAGCACTTAAAAGCATAGGAAAAGGAGTCTAAAATGTGATGACTGCATGTGGCAAGTAGTGTGGAGGAGCAGGAAGAGCTATTGCATACATGTGAGGTACAGACCTGACTGTGGAGGAGACACAGGATCTAGCCGAGTATTGCTCTAACTGCCCAGCATTTTACATTTTCATTTATTTACATCAACTGAAATCCAACCTTCTTTGAAATGACTTGTTCCCACCACTCCTTCCAAGATCCTGGCTGCTCATTCCAGCAATGTACCTGCTCCTCACATTACCTCTTGTGCAGATCTGCCATGAGGAAGCAGGACATCCATCTATCTGAAAATTAATTTCTTCTTTCTTGACAGAGTTAACTTTCATTTGGATTAGCTCCCCACTCTGACTCACTGTCCGTGCAGTGATCTCAATAAATAAATAAAGCAGGACTGTGATGGGAGAGATATGAGGGAGAAAGTAGCACTGTTTGTGGACAGTGTGGCAATGCTGTCCTAAATTGAGTAAAATGAGGTATTTACAGGGATCATTCACCACTGCATTATTTTTCTTTTGTGCCACAGCCATACTAACAAGATCAACAGAGCCAGGTCTGCATAACGATGAGGCAAATGTATTCAAGGGAACAATCTCAGAAGACACAAAAAATAGGTGATGGGGTTTCTTTTTGTGTGCAGAGTGAAAATGTTGTTTTTCCCTTCCTAGAGAGGACATGCATTAGTAATTATTTGCAGGATTAGTTGCTGTCAGCAAACAGGTGTAAATGCTTTTTTTTAATCCAATGCTAAGATATATCTGTATGACAAGGACTCAAGAATGGTGAGGAAAGATTTGCTGTCCAAAGACAGGTCAGACTCATCGTTAGGCTATGAACCCTTGTGTGATAACTAGGTTTGGAAATACATGAAACCAACTAAACCTTCCTGGCTGGCAGCGGTCACGCTGTCTGTGGGTATTGATGGGTCCTCCTGTTACATTTAGCTGCCCTGATGATTTTCCCAGATATGGTCACTGGGTTCACTGAACTAGAAACCTCTCCCCCGCCAGGGCTCGGGCATTTCTTCCTGGCACGGCTGCATGATTGCTCATTGCCAATGACTCAGTGCTGGCAGGAGGGGAAGTGACTTCCTGAAAAACAGATTGCACGTGTACAGAGTTATCCAAGTTGCCCACAGAAACCTTTCCTGCCTGGCATCACGGCCAGGGTTAGGAGTCCAGAAAGGGAAGAAGGAGGCAAATGCCAGCTATTAGCTAACACAATCCTAGAGCTGGCCTTGGTGGAGAAAAAGGGGGGAAAAAAAAAAAAAAAAAAGGCATCTGTCCTCCCACCGTCAAAAGGTATGTGTGGGGGGTAATCAAATGGTGACATGGTAAGGAGTGAGGTCAGAGGGAAGGAAAAGATGAGGATTGTGATTGTGTCAGAAAAATAGACCAAGGAGGATAGTTGCCATTGTGTCTGGATAGGGGTCTAGGAAGTGACAGGGATATGTGTCATACTTAAAGCGCTGGGGTAGAAAGTACATGTTGAGCTCAGTCCCCCACTATCTAAGGCAACTGATACAACACCAAAATACAGCAGGTCTGATTGGAAAAAGGCATACAGGGGAAAAAAAAGATCAGCTGAACATTCCCTTAACACACATGGTCCCCTAACTGTATGTACAACTCTTCTTTAAAATTCACAAATTCTTTGGGAATCTTTTATTTTACACATGCAGACATCATTGCCACCTCTCAGCCACAAAGTTGAGGGTTTCTGTAAAATTTCTGCAAAAGTGAAACTCTCTGCAAGCACCATTCCTCCACCTGATGACTCCCTGATAGAGAACTTAGTTGCTGAATATATAGGAGTTACCTTTTATCACATTTCTGGAAAGCAAGACAGAGACATATCGTTAGGAGGTTAGGGTTGGGCAGCTTTCACTGCCATGCTTCAAGTGACTTGTTTCAGTTTATCCCATGCCAACAGGTCTTATTTCCTTGGCTGTTGCTTGGCATGCAGCTGCCTTCAAAGTATTGCTGCCTAAGTATATCCTGATCCTACACAAAGGTATCACCGTGCAGCAACCACACTGGTGTCAAAGGAACTATTCCTGACCAATGTAACCTCTGAAACTGGGCTCACCCACTGAGAAATACCCAAGAGCCTTCTTGCCTTCAGAAAAAGACCTCCAGATTCCTGCACTTGGCTTATCTGGATTCAGCTCCCCGTTTTGGCATTGACTGGCTGGGTGAGGTTGCCTTGAGCCAACCATTCAGCCATGTCCCTCCAGCTATCCAGCAAGGATAATCCCCATGCTCACACAGTGTAATGTGAAACTCAATTAATTAATGCTCGGAAAGCATTTTGGCATCCTCACGCTACACAAGCATGAAGTGTTATAGATTACTGTGGTTAACATGGTCCCCAGCTTTCAACATGTTCATGCAAATCTATTTCAGGGAAATACTTTAAGAATTATTTAATCACTTGATTTGTTACGTTTACACTGGGTGGTCAATACAGGCAAAACAAACATTTTGCCTATTTTTAAGCTATGAAGTGTTTTTTTGTTGTTGGGTTTTTTTGTCTTTTTGGTTTTGGGTTCTTCTTAACAGCGCTGCCCTGCCAGAAAGTGACACAAATTCTGTTAAAGCAATACGAAAAAGTTCAGCTACAGCTGAGAAAAGACATGTCTTGAAAGGATCTTGAACTACAGTTGTATCCCCTCTCCTTTGCTTCAAGACTGCAGTGCTAAGTCCTCACCTATTGGCCTGAGAAGTGTGAATTCATGATGCGTGACACTGGTATTATTATTGTATTTGCTTGGCTGAAGGGGACTTGACATGGAAAAACACAAGCCCAAAATGTCTTGCCATGACAGGTATTGAGTTTCTTTTGCAAACATGGGGAGGGAGGGAGCAAATCAACTCGTAACTCACAATAAGTATTTCAGGCAAAGACAAATGCACTTTTGGGGTGTGGGGCTTTCCGATTCATTTTCACACTTGCTAATTCCAGTTTAAAAGACAGGAGGTGAAATGGATGTTTTGAACTGGATCCTCAGGCAACACTAACCTTTGCAGGTCCTCTGAGATGAAAATACCATACCAATTTATGCCTGTTTCTAGTCTGGTTCTGTCAATTAATTTCTGCCTGGGTCAGCCTAGAGACAAAGCAGATGTAGCAGATTTCCATGAGGAAGATATCTGCAAAGGTTTGTGGGCCTGGGACAGAACATGGGATTCTAAATTACATTCACTGGGGAGCAATTAATGTGCTTTCCTGCTCTATCATTCAATTTTTCTGAAGCATTGCAATGTTATTAATATTCTAAATTTATTGTGGAAATGAAAAAATACATATATATTATACCTTGGTGTTGCTCTGATGATGAACAAACAGTTCCTCGGCTTCATGGTCTACCTGTTGTTCATGAGCCAGGTTTGAAATGCATCCTTCAGGAACTTCTACCATGTCCACTGAATCTAGACACAGATTGATAATTTCTGTGTGCAGGCAGGTTACTGTAAGGACAGCCCTAACAATGGAAGGAAAAAATGATCCACCACATTCCTGTTTCAGGTGATATAATGAAGGCAGACTGTGGTGTGGAAGCTATGTCTCTGGTAGGGAAAAAAAAAAGCAGGGACTCATGGCGTGAAAAGTCCTACTCAGAATGAAGAGACCCTTCGCAAGGCAGAGGCGAATGTTTACTTAATGCTGAAAAATATTCTTTTTTTTTCTAGCATCTTGTCCTTTCTTCTTGAAGTGCAGGTTTTCAGAGAGCAGAAGTCCCTGCCATTTGCAGGCTGTGCATACAGCGCAGGCCAGCCTTAGCCTCGGAGTTACCCAGCAGTTCACTACTTAGTGCAGGGTGTTGAGAAGTACAGCTAGCACAGAAACGTGTCAAATTACTTAGAAATCCCCATACTCCTCAAAATAAGAGGAAGCAAGCAGGGAATGGAATCTCAGGAAGATGTTTCTGCATTGTAATATCTCCCAGGACTCCTTAGGGAGTGGTACCTCTGTCCTCATCCTCTCCCCCTCAGGCATCATCTAGCCTGAGGAGGGTAGTTCACAGAGGAAGGAGGAAACAAAAAAGCATCTAATTTGCTTCTCTGCTAGGGATAAAGGAAAAGTAAAGCACTCCAGCTGTGAGAGATTGGAATCAGTAGGGAGACTGGACTTGAATTTCCTTGGAAAGAGTTTACAGCTGCTGCTGGGTAGGTTTCAAGCCTTTCAAATGATTACCCCAGTGATCATACCACTGAAGTGCTCAGCAGAAATGAAAAACCTACAAAACTGAGAAAGAACCAACCCCTTTGGCTTGTGCTAAACCCCCAGGTCATGTATAAGCAAATGGCACAGCTATGGCCCGACCACTGACCACTGGGTGAATCCAGCACCGAATGCCCGCTGGGACCTGTCCTCCTGCACTGCCTGCACCTGTCCGTACACCACCTGAAGCTCAGATACAAATATCACTGATAGTGATAAACAAGTCAGGCAAGAGACAGGTTTCTAAACCCGGATGGAATAGTCTGTCTCGTGTCCAGAAATTTAAACTCCCTTCTATCCAAAAGCAGCATGACCTAGCCTAAATTACCTATGGTAAATCTCTGCCCTCCACCCCAAAAGAAAAAGGCACCAGCAAAGCTCTGCAGCTCTCGGTACTGTATTCTTTGTTCTACCCAAGCAACAAGAGCTCTATCTAACTCCTACATTATTGTTATTTAAAGCCTGTTGTGTAACTCCAACACATCAAAATCCAGAGCTTGGTCAAAATCCGCAACTGTAAGCTCATCTCTCCATGTAACCCACAGTCTTGCCTTCTAATACAGAGGATCACCCATCTCCTGCTGAACTGAAATCCTTCCTTGTCCTTTCCTGGTGACCTTTGCTTCCTCCACTCTTTAAAAGACCACTTTGTGGGTATCAGATGTAGTGTTACCCCTAAAGCCCACGGCTGCCACTCTCTCCGGCGGGGAGGGCTGGGGTGCCATGGTTTGAGGAGTTACCATCCATCGGCTGTCCTAGGTCATTCATGGGTTTGTACCTCCAAATGCAGAGGTTAAGCCACGAGTAATAACTGTTTCCTTGTCAGTCATACTACCCTCATCACAAACTGCATGAACCCTTTGTTCTAATAGGCATAGATCAAAATTATCCAAAATGCTGTAAGATTTTAAAGAACTGATATGAGAGACGCATAGAAGCAGCAAATTTTCATAAAGAAGCTATCTATGTACTCAGACCATTTTTTAGTTTTCACAGCTTAAGCAAAGCAATTAGGTTTGAGTGGAAATGGCTTAACCACCTCTTCAGAGTCTACAGATCTGGGATTGCTTTTTCTATCCTTCATTGATGTAAAGAATCTAGAATAAAGACATACTCCAAAAGCAAAAATGTAGGGGAGAAAAGTCAGGTAAGTAGGTGAAACTTCCCCCCCCCCCCCCCAACAATCTGGATAGAATTTGTTTCAATTGTGTCCTTTTTGGCAATAATTAAAATTTAATTTTGAAAATATATTTTGATAATTGATTCAAATTCAAAACTCTAGATTTCAATCAATGGAAACGGATGTGTTTAAAAAATAATCAAACTTTTTCCAAAGACAGAAAAAAATAGTCAAAACTATTTGAACCTGACTTTTACTCAAAATCAAGTCTTAATTCTAAAGGAGTGAAATCTTGGGGTGATTTTCAACAACAACATAATGACTTGCTTTATCACTGTTTGGCAGGATTTCAACCACCAAATATGAATCTGTTCATTATGGAAGCAAAAAAATAAACTCTATTTCATGTGTATTTCACTAATATATTTTAGTGAGTTTTCTCCCTTCTTCTCTCATATAAAAACTCTCAAATGTAACATCATCTTCCTGATGCTTATACCCCAGCCCAAGGTTAATTTGTAATTCTGCTGTACACCGTTTTGTTTTGCTGGGAAAAAAAGGAAAGGTATTGAATTTGGCTGCAACATTTGTCTCTTGTTCTGTTTGTTAGCTGTTTCTGAATGCATGCATTTTATTTTAGAGTATCTAAAATTAAAAGAAGTCAACGTGTAAAACTACTGTATTGAAATAGAGGTGCAATAAATTAAATTTCATTCTAAGTATATTTCACATACTGGGAATGCATTGATGTCTATCGATGTTTCAGAGATCCTCTCTTCTTTTTATTTAAAAAAAAAATATTAAATTGGATGGTTTACAAGCTTGGTAGGTTTGGAGCCAGCCAGCCTGACTCCTGTTGCTTGTGAAGCCAAGAGGACTCTGCCCTTGGATTCCTGTGCTAACAGCACAACACACAGAGAGGGCAAAGGATATTACCTAAAGCACGCAGCATAATTTTTAGTTATCTTCATTAGATTTCAAACTTTACAGTATGAATAAAACATGACAATAAAGGCAAAGGAAATCTGACTGCAAGAGAAAAAATCATTTTGAGATTGAAGATGCCTCTAAATATTTAAGTCCAGACATCTACATGTGTTGTAGTTGTGTCAGCTGTAGTCATTAGAGACCTGAATCAGTTTGTCTGTATCTGCCTGGGGGTCTAGGAGTGGTCTGAAGACCAGACCAGCATGTTCATTGTCTTTGCCCTGCTCACTCTTACGATATCCATAGGAAGCTTGTGCCTCAAATTGACCTTCATCTAATTTTAGACACAGTTTGTGCAGGCACTTTTATCTGAATTTTCAGCAATATCTCTAAAGCTGACCAGGTGCATCAGGGTGACCTGCCTGCATTTTAAAGTATTGATCCTTAAAGATCGCTCTGACTATGTATCTTAAGGTCTGACAAATCCATTTCTATTCCTTCTTTATTTTTCATTTTGCAAGTAAAGGCTTTTCCATTGCCTCTTTTGGTCTCAGTGTAATCATACCCTTCACAAGTTATTTGCTCTTTAAAAGAAAAGGATGCTTTTATGGTGAGGATGAACAGGTGCAGGCTCAGGAAATCAGAGTCCTAGCTTGATTTTGACACCAATTTCCTGCCTCACCATGAGCAAACCACAAAGGACTCAGCTTGATTTCCTAAACATAGGTGTCTTGTGATATTTGAGAAGTCACAGGATGCTCCTGCTGGTCCACTTGTTCGGAAGAGCATGGTTCTCCTACATATCCTGTGCATTGTCTCCAACCCTGTGTGTATGCCTTGAATAGCCTAGGAAACCTGAAATGTCATTAAGCATCTATGCTTAGCAAAGCGATCCAAGCCTCCGAAACCTTCTCCGTTCCTTGGGTCAGCATCTGCAGCGTTGCCTTCTATTCAAACCTCTAGTCTTAAACTATAGTTTCTGTCTTACTAGGTGGAGATTGATCTCCTACGGGACTCCAGATGCTGTGCATGTGTCAGAAATTCAATAGTTCCACCAAAGAGGAATGCTGTAAAAGTTACATATGCAAATGTCACTTCTACAGAGGAAGATTTGAGGCCAAGCCTCTGAGGTACACACATGCATGATAAACCATACACAGCTGACATTTTCCTCATATTAACAGTAGTAAATGTCAATGATACTGTAAATCCATATAAGATTTCCTATTAATAATATATTTTATTACGACTTTATTCCAAATAACATTTTTCCTTTTTTCAGTTCTCAAAGATTAAAGACTTATATGCATGACTAAGGTATTTATGATTTGTTATTAATGTTATGATTATTATGAATAAAATAACAATTCAGTTTGTGATATTGGCCAAAATATATTATTTCCACTTATATTTTCAGGCTTTGTACCTCTACAGATTATCCAACAGCCTTATATAGGTATCTTTCCTGTATGAAAATATAGGACTTCATAAAAATATAGGATGGCTTTCATGGAAAGAAAATACTGAGTGCTAAACCCCTCTTCATTTCCAGGATCCTCACCCTGCCAAAAGAACAATGTTGCAACCATACAATTTAAATTAAAATCACCCCCAAACACCTTCAGCTCAACTGGACCTGCTTTGAGCAGGTGGTTGAAGTAGATGACTTCCGTCTAGTCACTTTCAACAAAAATATTTTGGATTCTCTGAGGTTTTCTTGTTTGTTTGGGTTTTCTTTGCTTTGTTTACATTAGGGTCCTTTGCTATAATAATAAACTTCCAGGAGAAGAGTAAGTATTATTTTTCTGGTGCTTTCATCTCAAGATTGTATCCTTTTCTTGAAAAAAAATTTTCTTAAGCAAACAAGTTCTTGAACTCCTATTTGGAATGAAGAAGGAGATTTATATCTTTTTTCCCCAACCTGTGCTATGTGTAAGGTCAGAATAGAGAATCCAGGGCCGGTCTTGACTAAAATATATGAATCCTTAAAGTTTTCTGGGAAATCTAATGTTAGTATCATAGATTGTTTGGTTACACTTATGACATCTGTTAGCTGTTTCCTACATGTGATGTCATGACTTGCAGTTATATTTTGAGCTTCAGTTGGGAACACACGTCCACCTACACAGCGTGCTCAGCTTGAAATATAGTCAGGAGTAAACCGTAAGTAGATGATTAGTGAGCATGGAGCAGAATGGGGGTTTCAGATGAATCCATGGTAAGATCCAGCTCACAGCTATGTAAATGGAGGTATCTAAGCTCTCACTATAAATCAGTGGAGACCAGTCAGTAAAGCCAGTATGATCCAAAGAGCTGTTCAACTGACCAAATACAGGAATGTGATTCACTGATTTAACCAGGGGCATCTACTGCCAGCTGAGATGACCTAAGACACCACAACATCTGCATGGGGCTGGCAGATATGAGACAGGATCTAAAAGAGACTGTGTCTTTCTCAAAGGGTATATGGGGGCCAACCAAGATGCTTTATAGCACATCAGGTGGAATGAATTCATTAAATCAGTCAAAGGAATGTACCCTAGCTCACCTATAGACATCTACATAGTAGACATGTAAATTTACAGATCTGTACCCAAAGCTCACCGTCTGGGTGTGAGTGTGTCATTTTTATTTCAGTTTAGACAAACTATAAAAAAACCCCATCATCTGTGATATTCATCTTTCCAAAATGGCATCTAGCAGCCAGGCAAAGTGCAAAAACAACCAACCTATGTGTCCACAAGTAAATCCAGGCATTACTGTTAGATTTTTCCTATCCACATCAATCTAAGAGGAAACCTTTTTGGTAGGACTCAAATTTGGGCAGGTCTGAGCACTTCTAAAAACATTACCAGTTTTCCTAAACTTGCTTACAAGTAAAGTCCTCACAAAATCCCCTCCCCAGGTTAATGAGCAGTGCTGATGTCATGCAAGGGGCTCAGACACAGGCGTCACCAACAGGTTGTAGGCTGGATGTACTGTACCTCCAACCATCTGCCTTCCAGTAGCTCCAGGTGATTTCTGCTTCTCACTGTGCACAGACTAAAAACAGAGCAAATGTGAAGTTTTCTGTGCATGAGAAAATATTTTTTTCAGGAACTCCCAAGTATCAACATTATTGCTGCTGCTCTTCTTAGGGTGATGGATGCCCAGACATGTTCAACTGAAGGGTCTATTTCACCTCATACTAAAATAAGTAGCTAAAATTTGTCAAGGAATTGCTGTCTGGAAATGCCTATTTTTTCCACTGGCTACAGCACAAACCTTTGGTGACTAACTCATGTTTACATGTTTATTTTTTTGAATGATTACCACTCGATGAGATGGCTGCAATCCAGTGGCCCTCAGTCAGAAAGGCTGATCCATGAAGACATTGTATGACTTCAGCTGTAGCTAATAAAATGGCCAGAATGCAAAAACAGCCCACTCAGCTGCCAGCAAAGCTGGCAAAGCCCAGAATGTAGTCACTGCTGTTTAACTTACAAATAAGGCTGTTTCCTAAGTTAAGACTGAGTATACGGGTGATCCTGATATTGTTAGAAATCAGGACAATTTTCAAAATTTAAATGGAAAATAAAATTAGCATCTTTTTTCTAAACTAGCACTACAAATAAGAAGCAAATTCTTAAAAAATCAGATGTTAAAACCACCAGAGAAGCCATTAACTGTGAGAGATAAATAAAATCGCATTAAGATTTCTCTTTTTTCCCATCAGATAATGTAGCTCTGTAAAGTGGAAACACATGGAGGGAAAAACTGAGACCTCATGTAAAACTTCTGTCGCTCCCCAAAAGCGTTATCTCATAAAGACCTGTGAAATCAGCACTCACCAAAGTGACAGTCTGTATCTCAGAGCCAGTACATGGGTGAGTATCTGGCAGGATCAAGCCCCTGTCCCTGGAATCTGGCAGATCATGGAGGCAAAGGACTTGTGAACGTACCGAAACCAGCTCTTCCCTTCTTACTGGGGCTTCAGTGTGGCTCCTGCCCTGCCCTGCGCTGTAACTGAGTCTTTCAGGACACCACTGAATAAATGAGCGGTGATTATTTTTACATCCTTTCCAGCCACTGCATTATGTCAAACAAATCAGTTTTGAAGCTAGGTCTTCACTTAAGTTCTCCAGAGGACGTGGTGCTTTCGACTGAACGAGGTTTTTTGCTTCTTTCTGAATTAGACTCATACGATGCTCTTGGGTAATCCTTATACTGTGTGCTTCATTACCCTGAGCAGTGCCATAAGGAAAGCTGTAGTTAAACAGATAGCAAATCCTGTCTCCTTGGTGACAATATTCAACATTAAAAAAAAAAAAAAAAAAAGAAATATAGACCTGGATGAGTCCACCTGTTTCCTGGTAACGCTACTTCTCCCAATGGATGGGTTTAGTTTATCATTTGGGATACACTTAGGTCTAGGAAAACTCTGTGAATATTTGTTTCAGTCCCTTTGGAGTCAAAGGAACACAGAGACATCTGCAGATGAATTGCTAAACCAGGGTCTGAGATGCCTGGCCATTTCAACGGAGGCACACAAAGCCGTATCCCCAAGGAAAGCCTGTCTTCAGCACTTCTAACATTGTGTCCGTACAACATGACATCTGGAGGACAAGATGCGTGATTGTACCAAATAAGTCAGGGACTCAGCATAAATTTCAGCTTGTATCTGTGAGCTGTTCTTGGTTTCGCTCCTTGCCTATGGTCCCACTAGCCCAAATTAATCAGGTTGAAACCTTCAGAACCCCTCATCTCTTTTTCTCGGTCACAGATTATATCAACAAAGCACTCCAAGATGCGTCTGGGTAAAACAGAGCTATATCTTCATCATTGTGAAATCTAACCTTTGACCTGTTACCTCAACAGTTTCCGAACTGTTAATTTATCCCAGCAAGTCCCCATCACTTCAGAATTTTTCATAGCAAAAGAGAACGGTCCCATAAAGGGAAGATGTAATTTCCCATTTCTACACTGTACCTGGAAATATCACCCAAGTCCAAATCCTGACAGCTTCTGTAGGAGTGCAAACCCAGTCATATCAGAGAACACATACAGCTCTTCCCACATCAACTGCTTCCATTACCCATCTTTTGCTTAACATGCTTTTAGACTGGAGCCTTTGAAGAAAGCAACCTGTGCTGACCGTCTGCTATTACTCATCGTGCTTTTGCAATTTCAGAGGAGCAAACACAAACACATCCTAAAACCAACCTCCAGCTAAGTATCCAGGGCAAAACTTGATCTTAAGAAAAAATTGCATCCATAAATTTCAGCCTATCATGCACATCTTTGAAGGCTGGAACATTTGGTTGCATCCTGCCTATTATTTTTTATATTTATGGAAACAAGAGTAGTTTATTTTTCCTGTGCATGACCACAGTCAGCACATTTTCTCTCTGAGGGAAAGGTCATGTCTGGATATGTTGCAGGCAGGAGAAGACCTTTGCTTGCTGCATCTGTGAGCCAGTCCCTGAAGTTTCACCTCTCTAGCTATCTCATTTCAGTTTCTAGGCTTTTTTCTTGCAATTTCCTCAGAACGAATGAGTGTTAAGTAGCACTGGTGGTTAATAACCTTTCAAATCAAGAAGTAAACACCCAGTAGCACTTAACCTGAAATCCAGTAAACCACTGAAAAGGTGGCTATTTGTCAGCTGGAAAGCAGGACCTCAGCACTAAAGGACCTCCATTTAAGGCCCTGGCTAATTGCTCTTGTGTTTATTATTTAAAGAAGCACAAGCTTGTTCCACAGTCATCTGAAAACAGTGGGAGTCTTTCCACTCATTTCAATGGGCTTTAGGTCTTGTTGTAGAACAGTCGCATGTTCACTGTAATTGTAGCCTTGCCCATTAAACTTTTTTATTTAATGCATCTTATTAAAATTTAACATGTTCCATCATTGTGGACTTGCATTATTCTCTTATTCTTTTTTTGTGCTATCATTATTGGGATTTTATAACAATAATAAACCTGAGTCTTCACTGATGTACTTCTGAGTTCAAGTAGCTTTTTTCCTTGTAATTTCCCCAGTTCCTTCATATATTATTTGTTCCTTACTCTTCTGCCCAAACTGATAATTTTCTGTACCTCTTTCTGTTCCATTTGCTTTCTGGCTCTTTACTCCCCCTGTTTCTCTGGCAGTGACTTGATCTAAAATAGTTAATTATTTTTTCCTCTCTCATTGATCATGTGAAGGGTTTTATTGCAACCTAGCTATAAGTAAAGATCAAGTAGTGGATGAATTAATAACTAGAATTATTATTTTTTTTTTAGACTGCTAACCTGGTATGAAGGGGCAATTTTGTACCTGTGGATGGGATACCCAGGGTACAGTTCTCTGTGGTGGTGTGGTGGCAAAGCTGGGAATAATGGGATGCAGTCATAGCAAACCTTTTAGAGAAAAATTCAAGTTTTTTTTCTGAAAGTGTTGGCAGGAGAATGAATTATCATCTGATCAGAAGAATTATTCCATCCTTGATTTACCAGCACTAGGACACTGATTTTGACCAATCCCATGTTACTCCAGGATGTGTTTAGGCACAAAAAAAAAAAAAAAAGAAAAAAGAAAAAAGAAAAAAAGATTTGACTGCTGATGCTTGTCATGTTCACCCATCCTCATTCTGAAGGGTATGTAAATCCTCAGCAAACAGTAGTATATATGCCCTATCACTGGTTATTTACGTCAGCTTTAATTCTGGTCAGAAATATCCTCTATTTTTTTCTCATGCGCCCGCATTAAATAACAAGGACTAAGAACTACAGAAACCCAGGTGTGGGATGTGATGGGGGGAAGCAGGAGAGATCCTAAGCAAGGCTAATCATATATCTCTCAGAAAAGCTAAGAGAGGATTTTTGGATAAGTGGAAAATAACTTGTAGTTACTAGGAAAGACAAGCTCTGGCACCTAGTGATGCCTTTAGGTAGCCAGAAACAGCACTTTGCCCATTCTTCCAGAACAAGTGGCTTTGCCCCAAGGGAAATACCTGCCTCCACCAAACAGTTTCAGCTCCTACTTGGCTCAGCCTGCAAGACTCCATTTTTTTCTCATCCCTTGGCTCCCATGGAGTAATGACTGGGAATGACTTGCCACCTCTCCCAGGTCAGCTCTCCACAGTCACTGGTCCTGGGATTGTTTGTCCGTGCCTGCCCACCTGTGCCATTTAACTCTGATGCTATCACACTGTAATTACCAGCAGCGGAGGGCAGGAGGTAGCAATGGAGTTTCAAAGGAGGTTTCCAACTACTTAAAAGAAAAAAAAAAACCAAAAAACCCAAACCCAATACCAAACTAGAATAGAACTTCCCCAGACCTACTGATAAGTAGGTCTTATCACCCACTATTAATCAATCAATTAATAATGGCACCATACTACATACAGAGTAAGAACTGAACTCTCGTCCCCATGGACAAAGAACAGGTAAAATGTTATTAACAGGCAAAGAAGAGGAATGTTGCTTAAGGTCACAGGACATTTGCAGCAAGGTGGAAGACTGAATTTACAGTGGATGGCTGGTACCCTTTGGATTTGTTTTTATTGCTTAAAGTCCTCATCCAGACAGTAGTTTTCAGTTTTGTCTTTACTGTTTGTGAGGTGGGTTTTTTTGCATTATTTTGGATGCTTAAACATTTTCTGCTGCAGATGAAGACACCTGCTTATTGACTGTGGGCTTGAGTTATACTACATAGATCCCTTCCGGGTCGTCACTGGGACATCAGGAATCCAGAAACACCAAGTTGAAAATCCCTGAAGTACGATTTCCTCTTTGTATCTGCTGATCCCTAGGGGCTACGGGGAATCCTTAGGGTGTCATTCCATTTTAGTAATGCCTTTAAAAATAGCCATTGTAGGAAGGATGGAAGTATTTGTGGAGGTAAGCCTGAGCTTTGGAAGCAGTGACAATGCTTGGAGGCCAGGCAGGGATGGCCAAGGCAAGCACAGCAGGAAGTCTTAGCTAAGCATGCATCAATTCACACCTGTTGCCTGCAGTCTATTCACAGGAGCTAATAATAAAAAGTTTGCGTTTAAAAGGAGCCCTTCATCCCTTGTGATCCCAAAGCACTCGGCAAATTACACACCCAAAGGTCATATCAACTGGTGTTGAAATCCAGGCTGTCCTGACCATAACAATAGGAAGGAAGAAAAGTATGTCCAAGGACAACAGGGTAAATTCCCTCTTATATGAAATATGTTTGGTGCTTTTCAAGATTCATCCGGAGCAATCAGGAATTAGGATTGTAAAGCAGGCCAAAATACTTCAGTGTATTACAGCATGCTGATATTCCTTTGGTTTAACCCTTAGAAGAAAGAAAAGAGAAGGGGGGAAAAAAAAAGGGCGGGGGGGGGGGGGGGGAAATGTTGAACAGAGCTAATGACACTACATGAATTCAGTGCTATGGTTCCAGTGAGTCTACACTTCTTAAATCTGTTGCTTAGCCTGTTAAGCCATCCCCTTTAACATGCCCTTTCTGTGGATTAGATGTGCTGTTTATTCTTTATTCATTGTTTCAAGGCAATGAAATGACTCATACTGAGTCTGTTCCCAGGAAATCTTGCCAGGTGAGGGAGAGTGACATTTACTAGGGGACCTATTAATTGGAATATACTGTAATAATACAAACAAAACAGAAAATGCAAGTTCTTCTGTGTGGTCCATGCCTTATCATTCCATCTCTGGGCAGCACTGCATATCTGTGAGCAAGGCACAATGAATCTGTTCCACTGTGCAACCCAGAACAATCCTCTTTCACCGCTCTCGTACCTTCAATCAAGACAACAAAAGGCCAAAGGAGTTCTGAAATGGCATATTCAATAGCCGTGAGAGGGGTAGGGGGAAGACGTAATCTCTCACGTTCTCCCAGTGTACAAAGCCAGGCACTTGTACTGTACAAAGTCAGCTGCACACCCTTGCTGATGGAGAACAGCTCTACCAGAGGCCAATGTACATCCATGCAGCTCCAGCTGCCGTCAGCCAACTAAATGATGCACGCTCCCTCTGACTTCTGCTTTGCAGATGGGTTTCCTACACCCCTTGGCCTGTGACATGTCCACAGAGTGACATCAGGTGGTGGCACCTGCAGATCCAGCTAAGATGGTTCCAAGGTGGAGAGGTGCTCTTAGGTCTGCTGGCTCTCCCCTTTTCTTAGCCCATGAGAGTTTATTCCCCAAGATTAACATCTGAAAATAGTGAGAAAATCAAGTCAGTCACCAAGTTACATGCCTGAATGGTCATTAAAATTAAAGCAGACCCATGTCTGCTTCAGGAACAGTCTTTTGGAGGTCATTAATTTCCTTCAGTATAGGTTTTCAGTGCTATACACCCATCCATGAGTTTGAGTATCTTGCTTGGTTTCTATTTATCATTTTGGAGAGGAACACATTTTCCACCAAGTTCTGTGGTAATGGCTGCCTGGCCAGAAAGATGCCTCTGCTGCCCTAGGATGTCTCAAATGCACTAGAAACCTGTACTCAGGAACTGTACCTCAGGTGTTTACTTCAAGGTGAACTGAATTACCTTTTGGACTCCGGAAACAATTCAGTTGCCCTGATATTGGAGCCTCATGCTATTAACAAGGGTCACGGTTGCCCCACTTAGCCTATAGCTGCTACTCCAAGAGGCGGAGGGCTTCCCATAAATCCTATTTCCCATCTGCTACCCACAGATGGATGTCTTGAATACACTTGGGTGTCTCGTGTAACACTAGGTGCTTACCTGTGGGCAGCTGAATTGAGTCTCCTGTTGATAAGACGGACTGCTTCTTCTTTGACTGTTGGTAGGAGGTTAAACACCAGTGGTACATTTACACTCCTACATTTAGATGTCTAAATTTAAGTACATCATTTTCAAGTCAAATGCCATCCCCATTTGACTTGAGAATTTGCAGTTCTCGGTATTCTTCCTGTCTTATTTTCCTGCAGTCACATATACTGATGGGCTCTATGCAGATTCTGGGTTTATTTCTATACCAGGAACAGCTGCACCTTCACAACCATGTGTTCAATGACTTGCTAACAAAACTGCAGTTCGGCAGAGCACTTCCATATTTCATAATAAGGACCACCGTGACTTGTGCTACACTTCATAATGGTAGGCTAGAACAGGTCAGGATGTGGCAGACCGGCATGGAGGGATCTATAAACCCAGTCATCTGGTGGCCTCAGTAGGAAGGTCCTACAAGATTTACAGCCTCCCACTATGGATTCCAAATCAGGACTTTGAGCCTTGGTTTGAGTGTGTCCCGAAGGCTGTACCTGACAGGTAAATGATGTCAGGTCATTCTGTCTGTCAGCTCAGGTGCCAGCAGATGGAAATAGTAGCTGCATCACTTTCTGGTTCACCCCTGGCTATGGGAGCTGCCATGCTGGCAGGTAACTACCTTGATACCCCTCCTAGAACTGGGTACCGAGTGTTGGGTTAGTTTCTCTAAATCATAGCTTGTGGAAGTCCACCCTCTAGTTTAAGGCAGTTATTTGTCATCCTGTGTAAGAAACAGGCATATATGGATACCTGCATGTGCCAGGCCTTCCTGAGGGAAGGCTGGAGTCATGAGCCACATTTTGAAATTTTCATTCTGTTTTGCTATAGCTAGAAGCTAGAAAAATAGCTAGGATTATGTAACTAACTCATAGGCCTCTGAAGGTTTCTGTTCCTGATGGAGACAAACAGGAAAAAAGTTTCTTCTGTCTGCTGGAAAAACAATTTGCAGATGAGGTGTCTGCTAAGGTCAACACAGCTGGCTTCAGGACTTTTCTGATCAAGAATTTACAGAAGACATGCATTTTGTGTCCTGGATGGAAGGTCGTTATATAAAGAAACAAATTTCATTTAGGTCAAAACAGTATTTAAATGTTTTTAAAGATTTTCAGGCCAAGAAGTAATTCTTACTGTGTACAACCTTACACCTTGTGTAATAGAGTCTTTGGGATTTCACTTGTTACCTTGTTTTAAGCCTAATAACTTAAACAAATCATATATTTTCAACAAAAGCCACAAAGAGAGGGAAAACATACACTTCTGGTAACAGCCTGTTCCGGTGGTTGATCCCTCTCCCTGTGTATCTATGACTAATCTTTATTTTTTCCCAAGAAGGAAATAGAAATAATTACAGGTTCTTCAGATAGCAAATTACAAATCTCCATTAGTAATTTCTTACATGATTCTTCATGCAAATACATTTCCAGGTTAAACTGATTATTAGAAATATTTACAAACCCACCCAATGAAGACCCAGAACTTCAAGGTATCGTAATTGTGGACCTTTGACCAGCTCCATTTAAAAGTTTCTGCAGAAGCAAATTTTGAAGATCAAATAAAGTACGATGACAACTAAAGCGCAGTGTACCAGGAGATCCAGGTTTTCAAATGCAAAAAAGTCTTATCAATGTTACATATTTGGGTTGTCATAGATGCCACCAAAATGCATAACTGGAAGCAAAGGGAATGTGCAGCACAGCTAAAAATGGATGTGGTTCTACATAATTATGCAGAGCAAGATAGGTGGGGGGTGGGGGAGGGGGGACACACTAATCAAAACAGGGAGGGAGATCCCAGGGCTTTGCAGGAGGCTTAAACCAATACCATTTGCCCCTGTAGGGAAAAAAAAAAAAATCAAAAAGAAGAAGGAGGGGGAAAAAAGAAAAAAAATGTCCCCTTCTGCCATCTGGTAGTGAATTACAAAGCATACCAATGCTAAAAGCCAACTTCCATCTCCAACTCCACTTCGCTTCGCAGCCAAAACCACAAGGGGAAAAATAAAATCCTACTCCCAAAGCTGAAGTCTTCTTTCACTGACCCATCAGCCCTTTGGGAGTTATCTGTATCTTACCTAATTTAATATGCTTGTGCCTCTGCTCCCTCCCTTTGCCCTCACCTTATTCCTGAGCTGCAAATGCACCTTAGAAGAGACAGACAAGTGAAAGTGAGGGAATCCATCCCAGACAGGACTGGGCAAAGAATAACAAGCTTTCTGGAATGAAAGTGAGACAGCTTCTGCGGTCAGCAAAACCTCTGCCGGCTAGTATGACTGCTCTGAATCGGTCCCAGCCCAGCCAGAGGGAAGAAGCAGGCAGCTCCTTCAGCAGGAGGCAAGTGGAGACATCAGCCTGGTTGGTCTCCACCATGCACTGCACAGGAATGAAGTCTTCACCTTTCCTGGGCTCTCCAGAGGAGACATCAGTCAGTGCATTGCTTTGTCTGCAAAGGGTTAATGTTCCTTTCAAGTAGTGGTTCCCCAGGTGTCAGAGGTATGTCCCTAAGCTTCATGAAGGACTAGCTCAGGGATGGTGGGGGGCTGGTGTCTGTTCTGGGAAGCATGTGGGTCACAGGGGTGGGGAAAAGATGGGTGAGAGCTGCTGAATTTCACGGGAGGGCAGGGAGAGCTCACCTCCTGGAACCTGGAAAAATCAGGGCTGTGACTCACCTGAGCAAACGTGAATCAGCACTGGTGCTGGTCACCAAAGGCTCTCCTTACAAACAGGCACTTCTGGTGGGCTGCAGTTGTGCAAACACAGCTGTCTGCTGCGCTTTGGCTACCCCCAGCCTCAGCCACTGGCCGCTTGTTCCAGAGAAGGACCAGCTCTCCTGTGTGTCCTGTGTCCTACCTGCGCAGATGCCTTAAAACCCCAGGTGGTCTCCAATAGGACTAGGTGCCAATATTTATGCAGGTGAATCGTGCCTTTAGAGAGCAGTTCATCTTCCTCCCTCAAAGGCATCGAGGGGCTAGTTCAGCTGTCTAAGTGTCTAATGGAATTTGAGATGTCTGAAATAATTTTACTTTATCTCCAGCTGCAACTCCAGCAAGATGCCCGTAGGTGTGCAACTAAATTGGGCTCTTAAAATCCTTTGAAAAAGTGTAATCTTCCATTAGCTCAAAGCCTGGGCTAACAGCTTGAGATGTGGGTGTCTAAAATGAACATGTCTACTGTTAGATGAGATATGGCTCAGCCCTTTTGTCCAAGGAGAGAGCATTTATCTCATGCAACCTTAGGGACAGTGTTCAGCTCACAGACTGAGTCTCCTAATTTCAGCTTCAACATGTAGGCATCTCCTTGCCCACTGACTGTCAGCTAGAGTCCGTGGAGCTCTAGTTGCCCAGGCTTCGGTGTCCAGGCTGGAGCAGACTCAACCCCAAGACACCCACATGAGGCTAAATGTGACACAGGGAAACCTGTTGCCTTTTGGAATGATGGCAGGAGGTTTATTTGGGTACCCTATGGTACCTAAACGTAACACCGTTAGGTAACTGCCTTGGGCTCCTACCCTGCCGTTCGCTACAGGGTGATGAGAGCAGCGGTACCTAAAATGTCTGGGTTGGAGAAAGAAAGGTCTGATGGCTGCTGTTGTCAGATACTTACAGATACATCAGAACTGGCCTGTTTCAGGTAGCAACTCTGGTACGGTCTGAGAAACGGTTCATTCTCCTCCTTCGCTGACAAGGGCTGAAGGAGTTCAGATGGACACTTGGGCATAGCAGACATCAAAAGGACCCCACATGGTGATCTGGTCTGGAGGCCTTGAAAAACTTTCTAGCTGGGAGACTGTGGAAGTGGCCACCTTGAGACCTTGCTGAGGTCATGTCAACCTAGCTGTTTCCTCAGAGTCATGGATGGAGTGACCGGAGCTTGTCATTTGGGGAACTTACCAAGGGAACTGGCTCCTCCACACCTGAAACGTGAGCTGGAACAAATCCATTCTGCAACAGCACGTCAGTAACATTACAGGCGACTTGCCAAAGCAAATAAAGACAAAGTTTATGCTCCCCCGCTCCCCCCTCCCCACCCCACCCACCCCCCGCCCCTTAGTGCTGCTGAAAGCAAGCCAGAGATGTATTCCACTTGCCATTTAGCAGGGGGATTTGTAGAATTTTATGTTTATTTTCAAACTGTGAAATGTTTCAATCTAGGCAACACCAGTTTAGGTTCTCATAAGTCACATCAGACCTCTAAATAAAATGCCTTATTTAATTTTCTTCATTTTGTTTTGCTGTATAACCCTAGTCAAAAGGAGTTTATTTCTGTAGGCCCCGTACAAACACTGAGATCTTTCTCTGCTCTCCTTTCTGAGCTCCCAGTCCAACAAATCACTCAGGGTCCCTTGTCTGGTATGAACACAGATGTCAGAGGCTGAATGCTGTTCCTACCATCGGATCACTTAACGGTCAAGAGGAAAAGATCCAATGAACCTTCTACATGCACAGCCACGTGGCGATTTGGCTTTATGCCTCAGCAGAGAAGTTTTTCTAGAATATTGCTTTCCTATAGACTCAGGCAGAAAACTAAAATCCCGGAGCTGCCAGGACTGCATCCTACATGTCACTCATTTTCTTTGGAGGCTTCCCAGCCTTGACAAAACAAATTACTAACCTTATGAGAACTGATGAAACTCCAGCCTGTAGGAAGACACAACAGCAGCCTTCTATCAAAACGAGCTGCTGTTTGATGGAATGCACTGGTGAGCAGGTGTCTTTAGAAGGCTGTTGAGCCTGTGCAGTTAAGCACCACTTACCCTCTTGGTTTTAGCCAAAACATCCTCATTTTGCAGAAACACAACAGCAGCTCTCCCTCTCTGTGCCATAGGCAAGTACTGGTGCCAGTAACATGAGCCAAGGAGTTGGCATCCTATTCCCACATCACAGGGATCCATTTGGCTTCTGCCAAGCAAGAAAGTAGCGCGTACCCACACAGACATGAAATGCTTGAATTAGTAGCTCTCTGCCATGCACTGAAGCAGAAAACATACTGATGTGACATGGGAAGAAGCCTCCGCATTGCTAATGTGCCTTTCACTAAGGCTAAGCAGACAGCCAAAGAACCTCTGACTTTTTTCTGTAAGACTTTGATAGAAGGGGCTGGTTTGGGAAAAGAGAAGGTCTGTCATCAGTGACGATGGAGTCTGAGTGGAGTAAAATGTGTTTAAGCAATTAATTTCTTCCTAGAGTAAATAGGGGGTTTTAGATGTGTTCTTGGTTGTATTTTAACCCTGACGTTGCCTGCTTCTGGTTCAGGACCTTAAACAAGACAGGTGAGCAGTCTTATTAGCACAGAAAGTCCTGTGCACAACCAAGAGCTCTGTGTGTGCGTGTGTTAGGAGGGAGGAAAGGTGATTGGGATAGAGGGGAGGGAAGGAGGAGGAGAGACAGAATAATTGTGACCCATGGAAAGTCTAAAAGCATCACCTGCCCGCACTACAGCATTCTTCTCAGGAATGCTGGCCAAGCAGCCCGGGGGGTAGGATGATTAAAAAGCAATAGTGGGATGGTCTTTAGATGAATTTTTAATCTTTCCACAAAAGCTAATAAAATCTGAATAGCCCTCCTGAGGCCACATTTTATTGCCACAAATTCCCATTACATCCCTGGGAGAAGTAGCTCACACATTAAAGTTCCTAGTGAGTCCCTGTAAAAACAAATTCCTTCAGCCACCTCCTCACAGCTGCCAGAAACACCCATTTCCCCAGCAATTCCTCACCTTTTAGTCTCCATGCCAGAGCACAGTAGCCACACTCAGTGAGAGAGCCACAGGGCTCCGCCAAAAGAGAAGGGTGGTATTTGTGGGCTCCTTCCTGCACCTTTATAGTTAAGAAAGATAGATGGCATGTTATTTCTTAGGTAAACTTCCGTGTTGGGAAATCTGTCGAGCTCATCTGGTGCAAATCTTCACAAAATCATCTGCTTTTCCTATGACTGTGAGGATGATGTTTCAGCACCTTAGCTGCTCCTGCTCCCTCCAGTATGAAGAAATTGCTGATATCTGAATCCTTGGGACTAAGTTTTGTACTTTGTCCTCTCCTTCAATTTTTTAATGACTGGAAATGATGATTTGACTAAAGTGACCCATAATTAAGGGTCCTTTTTGTGTCATCTTAGATAAACCTGTCTAACTATAATAATAACCTTTCTTTTCCTCACATTACCTCTCAAGGCATGGGAATGGTGTAAATGAATTGCATTTCCCAGGCATTCTGTTGCTGAGATACCAGGAACAGAAATCTAGCCTACCTTTATTTGTCTCAGCATTTAAAAATAAAACCATATAATTTCACAAAAATGGTCAGTTTATTGGAAGTTAAAAAAATATGAAAAAATAAAAAGAGAGTTTAAGTTTGTGGCCATAATTTTTCTCCATAGTTTAGGGCTCTATTTTATCATCAGTGTCAAGCCTGCATCTTTTTGAGGTCAGTTCACCAATGATTGCACCATTAACACTGATCTTTGCCTCCCTTCATCATCTGCTTTTTACATGGTGCCTATAGTAGAAAGTGTTTCTGAGAAGCTTTGGCCTGAGAGATCTGTCCAATACACTGTTTGAAGCTTTGGGACAAGCACCCATACAGGATGCTTTATCAAACCTGAGACACATTTATATCGGCAAGATTGACTGCAGCCTTAAGGGGCACATCACTTCATCGCAAGAGAACTAAACACTACCAACTTGCCACACACATCGCAGGGGAGCTCAGTCAGAGCAAGCCAGAAAATATACTTTCTAGCTGAAATACAGAATTTTATTTCAGGCTGAAACATGTGCCTTTCTGGAGCCATACCTAAAGACCTGACAGGACACCTTTCACACTTGTGATGGCACTAGTCACCTACGTTTGGGCTGTTAAGTCAAAGCCATGATTTCCTTGGAGCTTAAATATAAGCTAAGGCTGGACTCAGATGGGTGGTCATAGGTCTGTAGTGCCAGTTGAAAAGCCTGAGCATATCAGAGATGCCCAAAAGACTTTTGGGAGAACTCTGACAGCTGGAGCTGCAGCTGAAGGCCAGATGAAATCCCCCAGGGCACCTACATGCAAATCCCCAAATTCAGCCTTTTTTACCTATGAGCTAACCTCTGGGTTTAGATGAAACTAATCTTACCCCATGTGAAGCATAAAAAATTAAATCCTTTTAACTATTCTTGATGGGGTCAGACTCAGGATCTATTCTTAGCCTGGCCTTTGTGCAAACTGGTATGTTCTTATTCAGGTTTAAAACACTTCAGCTGGCTATGCTGATGATCTATATGATCCATGAGTAGAACAAATTCGATGGAATGAATCTTTCAATTTTCAAAGGTCACCTTTAATCTAGACTTGATAAATATATATTTCAGAGTAGGCACATTCCTAATATTATAAGAGGAGGAAGGAGAAAATAGGATAAGAAAGCGTAATGACCCAATAAAGCATGTGAAAACAAGTGGAAGGACGCCAAATCCCTTTGCATGGGAATGTCAAGCAAAGGTCCAAGGATAGAAGGGCAGCGAGGAGACAGCCATTTGGACAAGTGAGGATAGGATACCTGGTACGTGGACAACCACTGGGGTATAAAAAGATCAGTTTCCTGACAGCCAAGCATAAGCATGTGAATGTGGGTGAAAGACTTTAAAAGCTGCTAATTTTGAACAAGGGAGAGCAGAAAGAAAAAGGGAATTATATAAGGGTCAAGTAATGCTGGGGACTTATGAGACTAAAAAATGATTTTTCAGAGTCCTTGCATCAGAATGTTTTTTGTTAAAAAAAAAACAACCAACAGACAGGGTTTGGTGCAATCAGGTTGTCTTACACAGGAATAAATTATTACAAAAAATCTAACATGCACATGAATTCTAACTCTGCTTCATCTCAATATGATCTTTTTATGCACTTCTGATAAATTTATTGTAACACAGCTTAAAACATCAAACATTTTCAAGATTATTTGTTACTTTTCCTTTTCGTGCCAAAAACATAAATTCCGCATGCAGTTACTTTGAAATAGTTTTTCAGTGTTCACTTTGCAAAAGCAGCGTGTTGAGTATTTTCTCAACAAGCACTGTGCCGACGCGTGCACCAGCAGTGCTGAAAGCAGGCTGATGTTCAGCCCTGGGAAACCTCGAAGGTTGCTGCTTTTTTGGGGGGCATGTTGAGCAGCAGTGGGGGCAGGAATGTGAGCAGCCTGTGGGGAACCCCTGTAATATCAGCTCCAGGAAAAGAAAGGAACAACTGGTAAAACTCAACCAGAAGAAACGGAGGGTAAGAGTGTGCCTGATATCGGTGAATATGTTTTTAGGGACACAGCCTCAGATCAACAAAAATCAGTTTCATTCAATGAGGAAATTCAAGTTTGATGACAGAGACCTTTGACTTAGTGCTTCACATTCTGTTTATTATTTGAGAAATGGTTTCTCAGTAAGAGGGAAAGTACAAGTGTTTTTCTCCCTGGGATTGATACCTTTCCTTTCCAGTGACCAGATTTTTTATTTATTTTTTTTCTAAGTCCAGGGGAAAATAAACAGAAGGGAAACATGATACCTCTTTTCTAATCTGGAGACAGTAGCACATAAAGAAAACAAATGAAGCTCCCTCCCCAGTAAGGACAGGATAAGAGACCTTGGTCTTCAACTTCAGTCAGAGAAAGTAAATTTAGAGATTGGGGGTGGGGTTTGATTTTGCTAATGGAATTTTTTTAATCATAAAAATAATGAAACAGTAGAGCAGATAGTCAGTAGTAGGTTTGCAGAAATTTATTGATGACAAGTGCTAACTTAACTGTTCCCTTCTCAGGAGACAAAGTAAATGGCTTCTTGAGAGTCCCTTGAGACCCATTTTCTAGTGTATTTTTACTTGCATTTTAACCCACAGGAATATCAGAAGAGTGAACTCTGTATAAAGTACATAACTTGCTGGAGGACACATTTCAAAAAGCAGCTGTCAAGGAGAAGCCCTCACCAAATAAAGATCTTTGCAACTGAAGTTCTGGAGGGACTTTCACAAGCTGGTGAGCTTAGAGAGCTTTCAGAGGGGATGTGAAAATAAACTAAAAAGAAATCTACCACTTAACTGAGGAGGTGGACATAGTTAATGGCAGAATGTATAGCAACAGACAGGAGGAGGCAGTCTTCTGTCCTTAAATATTTTTTTTAGGATATTTTTTTTTTGGTATACAACTTAACATCTTCAGCAAAGCACCTCTCTTGCTCCTGTCCTGCTGTAACCACAGACAGCATTACCTCAGGATATCTGCTTATGAATTTCAACTCAGAGAACAAATATAAATACCTACGATGACATCATATCCTCTCAAACTAGAGAGATCCATAGAATAACAGGAGGTGAAGGGAAAAAAGAAAAAGTCTGCAATAATAAGAAAAAGAAAAAATGGGAAGGGCAATCTTCAAGAGGATGCTGGGGCATAATATGAGGCAGCTGAAAATGGCAGAGCTGGGCCTGATGTGGGCAAAAAGGCAGCAGGCAGAAGGTGGGAGCAGGGGAAGATGCCGCCTGGGGAGCTTGGGAAGTGGTCTGAGGCCAGGACTGGTGTGACTGAGCAGGGGCAGGCATGAAGTGACCGTGGCTCACACTGAGCCAGGAGCTGGGCCAGGCTGATGTTTGTTACCCCTATGCCACAGGTACGTACCCTCCCACACAGCCTGGGAAGGCAGGGGACCCCCACACGCCAACGGTGCAAATCCTCTAGCAGATGGCCAGTAAGGTCACGGGTTAGTCACTCGTGGTCCCTGTGCACACAGTGGAGAAATCAGCCCTTCCAAAGTGTTCTTCGTCCTCTCCTGAGGCGTGTCAAAATAAGTCGTGTCCTCCTGTCAATCAAACCTGTTGATGGACATGAGTTCCATCAGACCATTGGCTTCAGTGTGTTAATTAAGGGAGATGAACCTGGACTAACATGTTTGTGATAGGAAGATGGTTTTCTATATTTGTTTGTAAAAAACAAAACAAAACAAAAAAAATTAAATGCCATGGTTTAAGCTGGCAGGCAGCTAAACACCACAGCATTCACTCACTCCCCCCTCAGTGGGATGGGGAGAATTAGAAGAAAGGTAAAACTCATGGGCTGAGGTAAAAAAACAGTTTGATAGGACTAGAAAAGGAAGGGAAAATGATAACAATGGTAACAGAGCATGCAAACCAAGTGGTGCACAATGCAATTGCTGACCACCTGCTGACCAATGCCTGGCCAGCCCCCCAGCAGTGGGCTCTCCCTGGCCAGCTCCCCCCAGTTCTATAGTTCAGCATGGGGCATCATATGGTATGGAACATCCCTTTGGCCAACTGGGGTCAGCTGTCCCAGCTGCGTCCCATCCCAGCTCCTTGTGCCCCCCAGCCTGCTCTCTGGCAGGCCGTGAGAAGCTGAAAAGTCCTTGACTTAGTGTAAGCGCTGCTCAGCAGCAGCTAAACCATCAGTGTGCTATCCACATTATTCTCATCCAAAATCCAAAACACAGCACTGTGCAAACTACTAGCAAGAAAATTTACTCCTTCCCAGCCAAACCCAAGACACAAAGCAAGAGGTCTGTACTCATATCTGCTCTCTGCTGCATGCCTTGGCCATGCTTTGAGGTGCTTCAACATAGACTACTTGCGTCTTGGCAAGTGCGGCTGTTGCTAATACAGGCACAGCCAGAGCTAAATAAAGCCTTATGGCTTATCTCAGGCTCTGACTGTGAGCCAGGGAATTTTGTATCTTTCCAAAAGGGCTGGATAGTCCTGGACATTTTCATCTTTTTCCCATTCCCACAAAACCGTGAAATGTCTCTATCATGTGGGACTCCCAGGGGATTATGGTAACTCCACATCTCACCATGTCTTTTGAAACTGGAGCTGGCAAAGATAGAGGGGGAAATCTCCTCAAGGTCATCTAGACCTTGCCTTCTCCTTGTGCTTGTACCAGAGGTCACAGCAGTAGGAAAGTATTTTAGCTAGCTCTGAATGGTCTCATTTTTATCCAATTATAAAACTTTTGGGACACAGGTAGTTGATTTGCTACCATTTTAGCTTTGATATTTCTATCCAGTGCTGTGTCATGCTGCAAAGATATACCTTCTGTGGGTAAATGATCCCATACCACAGCAGTACTTGCAGGCATTTCATACACAGAGAAAGACTTGAAATTCTGGAGGAGACAAAATAGTGAACAAATGGGCTCAAATGAACATTTAAATTAGCTTGATATATGCAAGAAGGGGTAGAGAAAGAAGGGTATCTCAGGTGATTCCAGCACTGAAGAACCCAATTCATCAAGACCATCAACATTAGTCATGTGAAGTGTAGATACTACTGTGAAGAAGGTTTTCCACAGTTTATTTGTATTTATGGACTGATAAAGTAATGGGCAGAAAGGCTGAAAAAGATCTTTAGGGATCATCTGTTTTACCTAAGACAGCTGTGAAGAGTGCATTGTAGATACAACCCTATTGACTTCAGTGATCACCTCCAGCCAGGAGCAGCTCAAGGAAGAGATTTAACTTTACATGATGTGTGCCAGCTCAAAGTAGGTAGCGAGTACAAGGTCACTGCCCTCAAGTTGTCACAAGTCTTGATGCAGTATCCCAGAAATTTCTGGCTTCTAATTAGCTTAGCAATATTATTAGGATTATTTTATTTTCCTTCTGATTTGTAATATTTCACAGGAAGCATTTTCAAGCCTTTCTTGCAACAAATGAATCCCAAACACATATTTTACAAAATCACATGAATCCAGGAACTAAAATTTAATGAAAAATATTAATATCATTTGTGTTTTCATAAGTTTATGAGAGTTAATTGCAGATTAAACTTGGAAAATACAGTATACACACATACTAGATAGACACAGAAAAAGAAATACTGTTTGAAGCAGAACTAGGTGTGGGGAGATGAAAAATGACAGAAGGAAAAGTAAGGCTGATGATTAGGATATATTTCCTGAAAATCACAGCTACCAGATGACTGGGAATTTCCCAAGGGAAAGGGTGGGAAATCTCTTCCCTTTGGCTTTTAATATTGGACAAAGCCCTGAGGGACAATATCACAGAATCCACTATCATAAATGCCAGCTCAAGTTATCACTTTTTGCCTGGAAATAATCTGCCCAAATGACACGGTGTGTGTTGAATTTTGCCCTTTAAGCAATGGCTTTCCCAGCTTGCATAACAGCATTTAAGCAGCTCCAGCCACCTAATCCTCTAAAGACATTTTTCCAAATGTTTGGCTATTAAAATCCAACCAGTAAAATCTTTGCTGGAAGAAATAAAGGTTCTGGTCCAGCAAATCATTTGCTGGAGCATAGTGTTTTGACACTCTGCTCTGTAAACTGTTTTAGAGTATCACTTGAAAATGTTCAAATAACAATGATAATGATAATGATAATGATAGCCACTTTACTATGTCATTTTTCAATTGTATTATCTGCCTGAGAAAAATTTAATTAGAAGCTGCCAGGTTACTAAAGGCACCAAACCTGATAGAAAGGTTTAGCCTCTTAAAGACTGCATTTTGCATTACACTTTTTATTAATATTACCTGTTCCCAAACCCCTGCTTCCCCTTCTCTGGGAAGTGCCATGCTTTTAAAAAGGTCAGCTGGAGAGAATAAATGGCTTTTTATTAAACACAAACCTTATGGATTTTCACTTCTGCTACATAATGGTTTGCCTGTCATTATGAAGTGGAATTAAATATTTTACAAGGGAGAAGAAGTTAATACTTTTCGGATGGCGAAAAACAAATGTGTCCTGCACCAGATACACAGGCAGTGAGCGCTCTTAAAAACCTGTATTGATTTTAACTGAGGTTGCTGGTATCAGGTTTCTTTTCTGAGCTGCTTTTTTCATTATTATGTGCAATACAGTAGCTCGTGGGAAACCCATCAAGGCAGTAACCACGCTGTCTTTGGTGTTACAAGTATGCTTAATTAGAAATGTTCCCTGTCTCTAACGCTTCACAGAAGGAGTCACCTCTTCTTTGAGATGTCTACACATAAAGTATCTTGCTTTATGTAATTTTTTGTGTTTCCTTCAGGAGTTCATGAAGAAGCAGGAGGACATTTCATTCATATTTAAGCCTGTGATTCTCTAGATATGTTTTTGGGGCTGCTGGGCAGGTCAGTTTGGACCAGACCTGCTGAGGAACCTTCACAAAAGAGGTGTAAGAAGCCCATGGAACAAGATCTGAAACTAAGACCTCCCTTTTTTGAAGAAGACCTGAAAAGGCTGTGCTGCTGAGTTATGCTTTCCATTCAGCTGCCCCTGCGTCCTGACCCATCCTTGAATGTCAGTTTGACCTGACCTTCTGGTTAAAACCAGAAGGATTGACATGGCTTTTCACAATTTGCTACAGCCTGTATTTTGGTGGTTAGAGCACTTTAGGCTAAGTGAACTAAGAGGACCAGAGCACTGGTTCAAGCTTGCATGGTGCCATCCATACTGTAATTCCCTATAGGCAGGATAACCCATTACGTCCAGGGAAGAGAGACTTCAGCTGCATGTATACAGACCTTTTTGTGCCTTTTGCCCCATGGTATATAGGAAGGGACCTGGTCTGCTTTGGTTAAATACAGCAAAGAGGACGATGTGCCTTTCCAAGCAAAGGAAGGATTGGGTCCACGTTGCTCCTGCAGTGCGATATCTCAGTTGGAATACTTACCTCCAGATGAGGTCTTAAAAAGGCTGGATCCTGGCTGCCAGTGACAGCATGTTGTTAAATGTTGTAACAGGGCATCATAACCAGCAAATGAGCAACATATGATCTACTCGGCTCTGTCTCTGAAGAACATGTATCATCTAATCTTCACTCAGCGTCTCAACCTAGGCAGTTAATTATCCCTGCCTCATAATTATCCCTGTAATCTTAACCATCAGAAAGTTTCCTGTTTAAACTTATCAGCTAGAATGGTTCAGTGGATAATGGAAAAAAGACCAGAATCTCCAGTTTCCTGTCATCCAAAAATAAGCGGGATGTATCATCAAGTGAAAGCGTCCACCCCATGTCCAGACAGTCCTAGCTGATGGCTAAACCGGACACCTAATTTTCAGATGCCTGAAGTTAGATGCAATGAAAATGTCCTGAACAGTACAGAACTCCATTTGTCATTGAATTGCATCCAAGCTTTTCCCCCAGAGTTTCTCCAGTTTTTTAAGATCCTATTGAATTTTATCCTCTCCTCCAACATACTCACAACTCCTGTCAACACATGGCTGATTTCAGAGGCTTTGAATGCTGAATTTCATTCTTCAGTGCAATCAGTACATCCAACACACTAAAGGGAGGCAGTATTAGTTCCGAAATTGCAAAATTCTGTGGATGTACAGAAGACAAAGGTCTCCTACAACTGCCATTGCCAGAAGGTTTTGCTTTAGCTTGGGCTGTAAGGATTCTGTTACTCTGGTTTAAGTATCTCCACTGATTGAGTGATGCTAGCCTCTGACTTGGGTCTCCCCTGTGGATTTTTGCATGCGGTTCCACTTTCTGGAGGATTCACTAAACGCAGCCAAGTATACGGTGTGCCTAGCCCACCAAGAATGGGAGGGTTTAGACCATACTGCAACTCCATACTTCCCACTCCACCCTCTCTGCACCCCTGTTTGCACTCACCCACAGCTCTGGGCACCCTTGTGACTTTCATGTGGTGCCCATCATAGCATCAGTTTTACCCATCCACTGGTTTATCTTCGTGCTTTCCTTACAAAGAAAGTTGCACTCAAACTGAAGGTATGTTCAGTTTATGAGCTAATACAGAAAATTTAAGGATATTTTGCAATGGCAGGGTATCAAAGTTAATGTGTGTTTGGGATGTTTCATGGACAAGACAAAAATGGGATCCTGATATTTTCCTGATAGGGGAAGGAGACTAACATCCCCATAATTATTGAGGGTAGGGAAGTATAAATTGCAACCATTTACTCCTACATAGGCAGGAATTAAGTTTAATAACCCAGACTCTTCCCACTGTAGCTAAAGGAAAGCCAGTGTTCACAGATGGATCTCATTGCTGTGGTTTCAAAACAGAGCTTTTTCCTGCTATCAGGACAGAAACAAGAGGATCCTCTACTTCTCAAAAGCCAGTTTATTCCCTAGTAGATCTGTGTTTCACTGGGGGTTTTTAGCACCTGGGGAACAAAGGTAAAATGCTGCACTTTAAAGATCACTGAAGTTCAGTTTCACACACACACTACTATATGGCAGAGGGTGGTTTTGTTGTCCTTTGATTTTTCTTCTTTACAGGTAAAGGCATCCAAATACAATGTTATACCAGTCACAAAACATTAAGCCTGAAAATTAGTAGTAGTGGCAGCCTATGTGTTACCTCCCCCCCCCCCTTACCTAAATATCATTATCTTTTTATTTATGGCCCCTCTGAATCTGTAAGACCTGAGGGACAGTTTTTTTCTTGTTTGTTCTACATGCTCTGTGTGTTGTTTTTTAAATTCTGTCATGTCCCATATAATTGTAAGCTGTCTCTTGAGGATCTGTGGTCTGTTTTCATACAATTTCCCATTATTTTGAGGATGTATTTGTAGGTTTTTTTCCGCGCAACATTAAAAGCATAAACGAAATAAACTCTGCCATGTGAAGGAGTTAGTTGGCATTGTCTCTGAAATTCACACTAGATAGAAATTTCTTTTTCAGGCCAGTATAAAGCATCAAAAAAGTTGCTTGTTAATAAAGGAGTTAGCACTTTATATTTTGTGCTTCATGCACGTCCGGCTGCTGAAATTTAAGATAGCCCTGATCAGAGGACAGCCTTGCTCCCTTTCTCAGAAATTTAAGGTTGTGATTCAACTTCTCAGACTAAGGTGCCTGCTGCCACTCAAGGTGGCTGAGGGGATCCTGTCTTGTGCCACGACAGACAGGTCTCCTCTCCACCCTGTGTCATACTTGCCCTCCGCCCATGGATGTCAGATATCCTGTTGTGCCTCAAATTGTATTAAATGTGGAGTAAAATGCCTCTCACCCCTACCAAATTGCAGAGGGGTTCATCTCACCCTGCCGCAGGCACCTACCTTTGCTCCGCTGGGCTGGTTTTCAACTCCACCAAACAGACCTCATCAATGCCACTAATTATCCCGGGAGCCTGGATGCCTGCTCACATGGAAGCAGGGATATATGCATATAAGTCTTGGCATCTTAATCTGCAAAGCAAATCCCACCTATGTATGGTAGCTGCACTGTTCAGCTCCCACGTTTACAAGCAGAAGTAGCATCAGATAAATTTCACACCAGCTGAATAGTTTGCAATCAGATTTAATAAGTAACCACTTAACTATGTATTTGATTTGGGGAGCTGCATGGCTGTTTTGGCTTCCAGTGGTTCCTTGTGGACATCTGGGCCAGCCCCTCATCTGGTGTAAATGAGTAATGTTGTTTTGCTTGTAACCAGAGTCGGAGTAGTTTAGCACAGCTGAAGTTAAAGCTTACTCTTGCCCTAAATATAAATACTTCTGTTTAAACCAGAAGGGACAGAATGAGAAGATCCCATGCTTGATTTTCTTTCTGAAATGTTCTGCGATGGAGGATTTCATTTACTCTGTTTCATACAGCAACCAGCACAGTGGGATCGTCCCCAGCATCAGCAGGAATCACACACTGCTGGAGAGACCTAGTGATGGCAGATGGGTTAGGAAAGTACCTCCTCATCCCTATGTGAAACTTCCTTTCTAAAACTGTGTTCTTCTCTCTTCATGACTGGGTTACAAACTTAGCTGAACATTTAAACTATTGAAAATTGGTGTGATCTACAAAAGGAACTAATGTCCAAAAACCTTAACTTGTAAGAAAAAAAGTACCGTGCTCCTGAAAGCTGGTCAGGAGCAACGCAGTTAAAAAAAAAACCTCAAGATTATTTTTAAATAGAAACATGATTTCATCTGTCTTTGTAAGTGTCCTCACGTTCATTCAGGACTGAATCTTCTCAGCTTTTTGGAGAAACCTGGAAATAGCCTTACGCTCACAAAGACAGGTTAGGGGCCTTGTTCCAGGTTGCCCAGGAAAGCTGTGGCGCAGCTGGAATTTGAACAAGTCTGGTCACTGCTAGCCCAGCCCCGTAACCGCAGGGCTCTCGGCAGCGTTAGCCACAACAGCTGTTGGACTTGGCTCTGCGCTTGTGGGAATTTGCCTATATGGGAAGGGAGGGAGAAGGAAGCAGTAAGGGGGAGGGAAACAGAAATAAAATACAGGTACATGATTTTTTTTTTTTTTTTTTTTCAGCTGAGGGAGAGATCCATAGCTTGCAGAACAATACATGCTGGGTCATTAAAATGCCGCCAAGGTTGATCTTGTCAGGCACTGTGGTCATTTACGGAGTCAGAGCCAGAATACAATGCTGGCAAAGGGTTTTATTGTTTCCTGTACTTGCTGGGTTTGCTCTCATAAACATGCCATTTGAGTCAGCGTGGTAGTTACGTGTCACTAAGTGGCAGGTCTGTGTTTACGAGCATGGTCAGGATCCCAGACTCAGAGCAAACTTACGGTTTAGAGGGATTCATGGTTCCTTCGCTTTGCTGAGCATCAGTGGATGGATCCTGCTTCAGATGGTCTGACAGCTCTCCGTCCTGCTCCGCCTTCCACAGCCTCACACTGCTGAGTCTAATCTTTTTTGAAGGAACTTTGACTGGAGCACAGATACCTGTTTCCTGATGGGTGATAATTCACTGGCGTCACTAGGATTGGAGCCAGCTTCCCTTACTGTAGAGGCAAAAGAGGTGCTGCCTTGGAAGAAGAAAAGAGCCCATCCCTCCCACCACCCTATCTCAGCTGGAACAGATAGATGTACTGCTCCTCAGGCTACGTGCACAACGCAGCCCTCGGAAACACTGTGAGATAGAATTGCTTTTTTACCCACAATGTATTAATTTAGACCCTAGAACAAAATAATAATTAATGACTGCCAAAAATGCACTGGGGACAGTAGATTCCAGATGATGATGAGGTAGTGATTGATGTGTGAATTATGAGGACTAGAAGACTGTTACAAAAAAGACATTTAGATGTCTCAGGAATAATAGATTTCAAGTAATTTTAAAGTGAGATCTTAAAGCTTGGGTAACACCCTAGACTGTCCTCTAATCACTTCAAAACTCAATCATAGAATGGTTTGGGTTGGAAGGACCTGAAAGGTCATCTGGTTCCAACCCCCCACCACAGGCAGGGACATCAATACAATAATTCATTCCACTCCAAGGTTGGCATCTAAAAAAGCTCGAATTAATTTTCCTCACTGGTTGTAAATGCAGTCTTGCACTTTATGATCTTTCTTTCATACAACTAGAGATAGGCAAGCGTTGTCCCACCTATTCTTGCCGTTGAATCCAGCACAGTTCAGACCCCAACATGCCTTTGTGAGTCCAGGCCTTGTAAGATGTGTGGTTTTATCCCACTTGTGTGCCCTCCATGGTCCCAGAAGTTTGAATAAACTTACAAGAGCTGTCATCAAAGCTATTTCTACATAACTGCTAGCAGCAAGTGCCCCTTGACAGCTTCTTTGTCCTTGATGGAGTTACCAAATCATGCAGTGCCACTGAAACCCTGTTGGCAGAGCAGAGGCATTAACTGCATTGCTTCCCAAAGCAACAGTGTTGTCATACTATCTTCAAACTACTTATTTTCAATTTGGTTCAAATCTAGCTGATAAATTCTTCTTTGCCAGGACCATAAGCCTCTCATCCCTGTGTGGGATGAAGCAGCAGGCAAGAAAGAAATGAGGCTCAGTGATCTCCCTAAGAAAAATCAGTCCATTGAGTTAAAGTGGCTAAAATACCCGCTGGTTTTTCTAAATAACCTCACACAAGGAATGATTTCTTCAAACGATCTGACTGTTTTTCCTAGGTGGTCAGTAGGAAACTCACTGTATTCCAACCTTACAGTTCCTCTCTAATCCAAATTCTGTTTGTTTGTTTTTTGGTGCGTGGTATTTTTGGGGGTTTTTTTGGTTGTTTGTTTTTTGGTTGTTTGGTTTTTTTCTAAAGATTGTTGCTGGGGTCAGCATACTATTCATATGTACAAAATCCATACAGCTGATCTTCTCCTCTGTAGATGAAGCAGCTTGGCTCCTCATGGAAAACATCACCCAGTCTTGGAGAAATGTGCTTGAGATTGTGAAAATTGTTTTTCATAAATTATAGCCATAAATTATGTGTTTGCTTCCACAAAAGCTACTCATCTTTGGTGGCCCCAAAAAAGTGCCATGAAAGAAAGTTTGCCAGGGACATAACCAACCCTGATTCCAGAAACAGACCCCTTATTCACCAAAGCATGTTTCCAAAAACAAAGGTGAAACATTTGTTGAAACCTAAAAAGATAAAAAGTGAGGAAAGGCTTATTCCAGAATTCTTTACACAAGTCCGTAGAAATTTTATTTCCCGGCAGTTGGCTAGTGCCCTTGCGAAAGGGTGAAAGAAGGTGGAGGTCAGCTCCTTAAAGCAACAGATTAGGTTTGCAGCCCTAAGGATGTGGGAACACTGTCCAGGTGGCTTTCCTACACTTTCTTGGGCTTTGCACTCAACTCTAAAAGGTGGTACAAATGTTTTTCATTACTGAACACAAGAGAAAGTGTTGCCTTTGTTATTTCAAATTATCAGAAATACACATTAAGGATCAGTTTGTGCCACCAACTTGCCCCATCAGCATCTCCCTTTTGATTAGTTCTACCACTCACGGATCTCCTCTGTTCTGTGTGATGATTCAAAACACCTCAAGGTGGATCTAACTGACAGTGTGAACCGAGAGCTGTGGCTGGTGAAGAGCAGAAAATGATGTTGACGCAAAGTCTGTGTGCAAGGGCAAGACTCGGGGGTAGCTGAAGTCCCATTTGGACTCCACAGAATTATAAATAAAAGGAGAGTGTCACAGCCTTCAACAAATAAAGAACTATCTGAAGGCACAGGGAAAGGATCAGTGTCTGAGGGGTGACAAACTGCCTCCTTTGCTTATGCTGAAGGGGAAAAGATGGTGAATTTTAGCTGAGACATCCTCTCCCACCTCTTTCCAGCATAGGTCTCTATTGTTGCTACTGAGAAAGGATGGTGGCTTGGTCTTTTCTAACTTTTATCCCTACCAAGGACCCAGGTGTCATTTACCCCTGGACCACTGCCAGTCCCCAGCATCCCTGAAAGCCTCACTTCCCTGCCTCCTGCAGCTGCCCAAAACCCTGCCACCCCTCCCTGGACAACATCTTCCCTCAAACCTCCTCAGCCACTGCTGAAACCTATGTCTGCTGGGGCACTGGAGAAGGCATGAGGAGGGCTCTGACTCCGTGAACAATGACAACATCAGCAACTTCAGGGCCTGTGAGCGAGCAGAGACTGCCTGTACATTAAAAGCAGCCCAGCAGCAGCCCAATCACCCTTTGTGCAATGACTTTTAGTATGGGGACACGCTAGGTATGTTCCAAGGGCCATTGAAGTCAGCAGGAAAAGACCTTTCAATTTCCGTGTGCTTTGGATGTGACCCAGAAAGAGCAATGAGTTAAGTCAGGGACACTCTTTCTCACACAGCTGAAGCTGCAAACTTGAAATTGCCTGTATTTGCTGAGCAGAAGTGACTGTGGGTCAGGAAGGCAGCTGAGCTTTCCTTTCCTTCACAATTGTTTGCCTTGTTTTGGAGCCTAAAGCAATAGAGTCATTCCGTGACAAAATTCAGGGCCAGAGAAGCTGACAGAGCAAAAATTGTAACCAGTAGAAGACTTTAAATCAGCTCTTCCAAGCTCAAGAATTTAATTTATATTGTCTGGCTTAATTCACAGTCTCTGCCATCCACTTATTTGAAATACTTTATTCAGGATTTGCTGGGTGGGTATTTATTGTTTATCTTATTAGTAAATATAGTATGAAGTAAAGTGTCCAGCATCCACACCCTGAACCCTGTATACATCCAGAGAACCAGCAATGACCACAGGGCGCAGAAACCTCAGAGCATGATCTGGGCTTCGTTACTCTGGATTCCTGAGAGCGAGATAACCAGAAAGGATGCTTACAGGGACCCATGTAGTGTAATGGTGTTGTGGTTAGATCTGTGTGTGCCGCCTTCTGCCTTTGCATTTGAAGAAGGTTAGCTAATGTCCTGCAGTCTCATACTCCCAGCAAGTCTTCGGTGCACTGAAATGGGGCATGGCCTCCCAGCTGCCACCACAGCCCAGAGCTGAGCTTCTCAACAGACCCACCCCACCCCTGCTCAGGCTCAGAGTTGTTGGTTCCTGTCAGACATCCTTACTCCTCCATCCCCAGAAAAGCACTGTTTGAGCTATTATGTGAAGAACCATATTGGCTGAACTGAGCTCACAGACTCCTGTCTCCTGCCAGAAGCCACCAGTGTTGCATAAAGTAGGTTCTCCTTCTTTTAAGAGTGGCTGAAGTGGTACCTGAAGAAGCTGCTGTCTTACCCATTCTCACCTCTGCATGGACACCTCTGGGGTGCTAGCAGAAGCAGGCATCGTGCCAGAGCAGACTGAGAGGAGAAGATAACTGCAAAAGCATCAAACCGGTCACACAGGATGTATGAGCACCAGCACTCACCTTCAGCAGGGTGGCTGAAGTCTCAGGGTGCTCACTCTGGAAACACAGGTCCTTGGCTTGTGACTTTGGATCCCTGCACAGTGCCTGTTTGAACTCGTGGTCCCTGTGTTGCATGCACAGAAGATGCAGTGAACCTTTAGCAGAACAGGAAAGGTCAACCACTCACAAGGGAGAAGACATGCATCTTCCCAGCTGCATCCAGAGTAAAGACAGGGGTCTGAACATCGTGCTGCCTTTCTCTACCCTCCATGTGTATATACCTACATATATCGTCAAGGCTATATATTAAAACACAGCCCTCATCACACTGGGAACAGCAGAAGACTGTGGCTCTGCTGTCCCAACAAGATCTGCCAAATTATGTGTAGAAAGTGGAAAGTGAAGCATCCCTCTGCCTCCCCCAAAGTTATGACATGGGGTCACCTCTCAAGAGGTGTGACATAAGGAAGGTGTGAAATGCTTAAAGGTCTGTAGAACACATGAAGCATTGCAATATCAATCACATCACTCATACAACTAGTTGAAATGATTGCTTTTCCTGCCCACAGACACACATAAACTACGAGTGACTTTCCCCAGTGCAGACTGCTGAACTTTGTCACATGACAACAGTAAAAGCCTTAACAGAACAGACCATGAGACCCCATCTCCATGCAGAGCAGTAACATCTCTTCCTGATATTGCAATGAAGGCAAGAAATATCAAAAGACCCTGTCCATATGGTATTTATATGCCACGCATAGGAAGTGCAAGAAGCTGAGGGAGCCTGATCTTCTGAGGTTTCCTGCCTCAGCTCCTCCAGACCAGAGAGGTCTGGCTGTATTTGGAGACCTTCTGGGATGAGGAATTGAGCACATGGAAATGTTCCAAGCCACCCCAAAACCTTTTGAATATCAGCATTCTGCTAGACCTGATGCTGCCCCGCTCCATAAGGCTGTGCTTAGAAACCAGGCAGATCAGGAGCTCTGACAAATCGCCTTTGCTCTTTCTGCAGCTTGATATGTTTTCCAAAGATGCAATATATAGCACAATTCTTCTGGGCAAGGCTTGCTTGGCAAGTAATAGGAGATTAATCTACTATTTGTTTCGGATGTGGATGTGCAGGTTTGTAACTAGGAAACTGGGTTCCTAAGACAATCATTATGTTTATATAAATATATATATATATACACACACACATATGTTTTTATATATGCACTTAAAAAAAGACTGCTCTGACCATCCCTGTTATCAGAAACCTTTTTTATTTTGCTACAATAGGTGAGTTTGTACTCTGTGATGGTTTGCAAATAAAACTTGTCTCATGCTTTCTCTGCCTGACGCCAGCATAATTGGTATCCTGCTTTCACAGGGGAATATGTTCGCTCGCTGGTGTTTTCCAAAGCAGAGAAACTGCTGCTTGGGGGTGGCTGGAAATAAGAGGCAAGCAAACACATGTCTTTTGCACCCTGATGAAAAAGCTAGAAACTAACCTCTGATGGTGCTTCCCGAGCTAACAAACAGCTGATCGAGAGAGATCCCAGGGCTGCAAGTTAACATTTTTGTTGCAACTGCCCCTTTTTTCTCCTGGTTACAGGGCCAAGTGCCTTTACTGACATTGATTTCAATGGCACGATGCTGATTTACACCAGTGGAAAGTTTGGTCTGGAGTCATGTGTGGTTTCCTAATTTTATTAATATTTGGAGGGTTTTTTTTCAGTGATACAGGGAGAAAATTCAGCTCTAAGCCAGCAACAATAACTTGCCATTGTGGACATGGAAAGGAGGAGGATAAAATATCTGGGTGGAGGGGGAACCTAGCCCATTTTAAACTTGTAAATTAAAAAAAAAAAAGAAAGAACAGAAAACAAAACAAAACAAAGAACCAGCTGGATCACAGGGGAAAAGAGAAAGAAAGAGGAAGGGAGGGGAAAAAAAAAAAAAAAGTACACAAGCTCAGCAAAGTTCCAGTGTACTCTGAAGACTGCTGATGCTTAAAGATTGAGAGACCCCAGATTCATTTCTTGGCAGCTCAGGCAAGAAGGATGGTCTCCAAGGAGCTGCCGTCTCAGGCTGCAGAGGTGAGTAGCCAGAGGTTTATCCTGAAGGCTACTGGGCCTCTTAGCAGTTGGCATTCTTTCAGCATGAAAGATGGTAAAATATTAGCACTTTAAAAAGCCCATGGCTCGCACAGCAATAAATCTAAACGCTATCAGATGCCAGCATGTCTATCAATAATAAAGACAGATGTGTGAGAAGCTCTTTTATGCACACACAAGCAT
Source organism: Falco biarmicus (assembly GCF_023638135.1). Taxonomy (NCBI): domain Eukaryota; kingdom Metazoa; phylum Chordata; class Aves; order Falconiformes; family Falconidae; genus Falco; species Falco biarmicus. Next base: position 59,947,866 of record NC_079291.1, on the reverse strand, counting down.
ATGCAACCCAGGGGCGAGGGGGTGATGGGAAAGAGGGAGGGGGCCAAAAAGGAAGGAATATTTCCAGGCTCAGACATTTGAAACCTACATCTCCCATAAATCTTCCAAGCTGAGGGCTCAGGCCAGATCTTCACTGTTGAAGTTTTGTTTCTTCCCTTGCATTAAAGCAATTAACATCTGGCAAAAAAAAAAAAAAAAAAAAAAAATTAAATAAAAGAGGGGGGGAGGGAAAGAAAAAAAGAGAAAGACTGCATTTAAATGCAAGTGCCAATATGAATGAGACTTACTATCTGACCCAAGTGGGAGGTGGGTCTCCCTTTTCTTTCCCCTCCAGATTTTACAGAAAGCATGTTAGGAGAGAGGCTTCTGCTCTGCTTCCCTAAGGAAATGAAGCTTATGCAATCAAGCAGTGTGCCTACATTTAGGCCTCTTTTTAATCCACAAAAATGCCTTTCTTCAGGGAAGAGCTGCAAAAAATCATGTGCTTTTGTCACGGGCAAAGATGAAATACTTTTCTTGAGTCAAGGTCAGCTCCACTGAGAGAGCACAACTGGAACAAGAGCACTCCTCTCATCCCCCAGGATCAGACCGGTGTGTCACTAGGAGTGCAGGTAAATCGAGAGGAGAAATGGCAGGGCAGAAAAAAATCAAGGTAGTCATGTAGGTTGTTAGTGTACTCACCGTGGGGAGGCAATGGTCTTCCTATGTACTATTCCATGACTGGTAGAAATTATGAGTCCTCGTTTCTTGCGAGTTTGAGTCAGATGCCATCCTCCGAGCACGGGTCCCTCCCTGCAGGTTAGGGCTTCCACAGCAGCAGCGCTCCTGTCTGGCCTCTCGCTTGCCTCACAGGATTGCAGTCTTGGCCTCTGCTTATGAAACGTGTCTTTCTGACCTCTACCCATCTGTCAGGTTTGGATGAAATTACTGCAGAACTAAAAAGCTGGGAGGGATAGAAGAGAATAAGTGAAGACAGACAAGGTGAGCTCATCCACTCTTTGGCCCTGGGAAACCCCAACTGCATTTACTGGTTGGTTTTGTTGGATTTGTGGGTTTTTTTCCTACTATCAGCCTCTTTTCTTTCACTAAAACCATCTTCCATCATTGTTTTGGCTACATTGCCTACCAGTCCTGCTCTGAACTAGACATTTCCATCGACTGCAATAGACACCTCGTATATTCCAGAAAACCATAAACCTCTCTAGGGAATGACTCACCACCAATATTCACAGCAGAGTACCTTCAGCTCCTGGAGCAGTTTAGATCACTTTCCCATGGGGCAATCCCTTAGGCTCAAATATTCTTTGCTTGATCATGGTCTCCTCGTGCTACAAAATCTCACACAAATGTTCCTGACTGCTTTTGAACTGCAAAAGAGTAAAGCTAAGTGGTAAAAAAATAAAACCAACCAAAACCCCGCACCCCAAACAAAACCATGGTGGCTTGTTATAGATTCTTGCCTGCTTATGGCAGATTGTCATGCTACCCTTGTGAGAGAATAGGAGAGATCTCCGTAAGATGGCTGGATCTCAAGACAACCTATTTGCTATGCAAGAGCAGCTTGGAACCTATATTTGAGGGGAGAAAATCAAAATAAATTGAAAGCTCAATAAATAAATTGAAAGCTCAATTTACTGACATCATCAGAACCTGCTTGACCAGCTACGGGTGTGCTGGTCACAAGCACTGAGCAGAGGGCTTCTCATGGCTTTCAGCTGAAATAAACCTGATGAAACCAAAGGCTTTAACCGTTATGACTAGCATCTGTATAGGTGGCAAACGTCTTTGTAGAGCAGTCACTAGAGAGCACCAAATATCCACACTCCCTCCAGGTGGCTTGCTCATGTGGGGTGGGAATTACTGATACTGGAAAAGGTTGTGACTTCCCACTTGGCCCCACCTATCTCCCTAGGTCTAGCTTTCAGCATTCCCTTGGGTTTTTGTTGTCTATCTTTTGCAGGGGGCTGTTTGGGGGTGGTAAAGTAAAAAAATAAAACGTGGTTTAATAGTTCAGAAGCAGTTTGGGAGTCCTCCTATCAGAGAAGTGCTAGCAATTAAGATAAGCAAAGTAGGTTAAAGATTTCCTCTGTCTCTGGGGTGCTGTGGATTTGGTTTCTGTCTCAGCTGAAGAATCCTCAGGTACCTGTGTCACTCCATACCTAAGTTCAGCAGTCAACTATTCATTCATTCTGATTCACTAGGTTCTTCTTGCAGCTTTCATGAGTTATAGCAGCTTAATTAAGCAATGATTTTAAGGGCTTTTCTGTCTTAAGCTTTCATGGCACCTTTAGGCCCTTCCTCAGCTTCTTCATCTTTGCCACTTTGTGTGGAAAGCAGGGAATAAACGTGTCTAAAGCTGCAGTTACACAGCAGCTGTGAACTGAAATCTTTGGTAAGTGATGAACCTCAGCTCTGCCCATCTCACTGTCTCTGTGCTCTGTTGCTTTCAATACCTTGTTGTGGGATGTCTCATCATTGATTACCCAGTATCGTAGGATTTAACCTTATCACTTTTGTTTATTAGAAGAAAGGCACTGGCTTCAAATATATTTAGGAACCAAAATTCCTACGGGATACCTCATCTAATTTTTAAATCAGAGAGCTGTCTGGCTTCAGCAGATGCTTCTCAACCCACCTGCTGCTGGCTTTCCAGCAGATAACAGACACACTCTCAGCTGCCACAGCAGGTAGCTCATCTCATCTCAACTGTCTCAAACCCTTTTTAGTTGTCTTCTTCCTAGAAGCTTGTGTTTTCTGTGTAATCAGCCATCCTACAGACTAACCAAAGAAGAAACTTGGTGGACTGGGCAGTGCTGGCTTTATGGTTGGACTCGATGATCTTAAAGGTCTTTTCCAACCTAAATGATTCTGTGAGTCAATGATTCTATGTCTTGACCTACAGGCACAAGTGAAATCTGAGATGTGTCTTCCCAGGTGGAACTACAGGAGATGTGTCTCTTCCTTAGGCCAGGTGGAGGGGGAGACTGGAAATGCACACTGTCCATCACACTAGGATGCTGCCTGGGTGCTGCCACTCTGAATATTAAAAGCTCTTTCTCCTTTCTAGGCCCAGAAGAGACCAGCCCTAAGTCTTTCCAGTCCCTTTTGGGAAAGTGAGCTTTGAAGGATGATGGCCTCCACTTCACCAATGGGGAAACTGAGGCAATGGAGTTAAGTGACAGTCTATGACCCTGTCTTAGATTCTTAGATTCTGTGAAGTGCCTCCTCTTGCCATAATCCCCAGCACATCCTTTTCATGCTGAACATTTCTATGTTGCCCTAGAAAATACATCTTGAGGGTGGGTAGGCTAAAGACTCTGGTGATAGCTGAGGTTTTGGATGCGTCCTCTTCTTCAATCATCAAAGTGGCAATCTGATCTTGGGAATACTGGGTGGGAATTTTCAATGAAAAAATTATAGCCCCTTCATCCCTTTTTCTTCCCATTCTCTTTCAGAATCTTTCCTTAGTGCTCATGCCACACAATGGCAGCCTGAGACGCTGGATATTCTGGACAATATCCGGGGGGTGTGTTCTCTTGTTCATGGGTTGGCTCAAGTAACACTAACAATACCTGTAGTAAAACAGACTGCACAAGAGGACAAGAAGATGTGTGTGTTGTACAGGGGCAGGAGTAATTGGGATGAGGGACCCTCACTGACCATTCTGTAAGACATCCAGCCCATATATTGTAGTCTTCCTTTTCAGTTGTACATGCCAGGTCTTCTAGTGTCTCTCAAGGGCTGTACACCAGCCAGGATTGTTATCTACCAGAAGTCAGCATCCCAATACAGCAACCTGACTGGCCATTGAGATTTGTGTGATTAATTTTACATGCAAGGCCTGAGAGCTTTATTTCTCATGTATAAATTGTGCAAATACTTCAATGATAGGCTTGGTCTGCAGCCCTCAGTGAGATAGTCCTACCACAGAGCCACTAAGCACTGCTTCTGCTATGGTTGTTCTCTTTGGCTGCCTTGATCTCTCCCTCTTGTTGGCCTGGGTGGCCCTGAGCATTTGCTCAGCCCCAGCACTAAGGCTTGTGTGAAAGCATGTTCCCCTCAGGGAGGCTCCTGGTGAACCACTCCACTTCTTGTTCTCCCAGTGGGTGGAGATGCCATGGGATGAGGGTGTTGCAGCCCTGATAGATCAATTAGCAGGTAGAGGGATGTCACAGCACTAAGCCAAATTGGAGACACTGGCTTTCCTTTCAACAGGAGAAGCCATAAGGTAGCATGACCCTTCTTCCCTCTGTAATCTCAGCTGCAGCAAAACCCAAAATAGGATATTGAGCCATGTCCAGCACATGGGACCCAGAACTGAATAAATATTCATTAAGCTGTGACATTAATTTATAAATAGTGATGGTACATACCCAAGTGAAGAGACAGGAGATGGTAAGGAACAGGACATGGAAGCCGGTTGTAGGAGACCTGCAAAGTCCATAAAGTGGTCATTGTCCAGACTGCAGACTTAGGGCATCAGGTCTTGAATTCTCCAACTGTTCATTTTAAACAAATCTCCTTGTATCAGCAGCCTGTCTGGGTACTACAGTCTGCAAAAAATGCAGCATTAACCCCTATGGGTCTAAACTGGTACATAATGCTGTAAGGAGACACAGGGACTCTACATTCCTTGATCAGCCTGGAGCTCAGCATGTCTGGAGGCACATAGGACATTAACAGCAATAGAGACGACTTCACAGAATAAAGAAGAGCTGGCTTGTGGATCCTAAATCCTATGACTCATTCTTTTAACGAATGCTGATGCAACAGCAACAAGACAGGGTGATACAGATAATTTCATCATTATGTGGATGAATTCTGTCTGGTGGCATTAGTCATTCATGAAGACATGCCAGTAAACTCTTTATGCCTTCTTACAGTGGCACTAAGTGGTGTACCGCACATTTTCACCTCAAAAAATACTATTTAAGACATGTTTTAGAAAGATGTAAAAAAGTTTATTGACTCTATTCATTTCTAAGTTCTTCAACTAGTAAAGTAGAACACTAACCTCTTATCTTTTTAGCTCCAAGAGAAAGCCGTTAGTAGAGTGGGGTGGAGATAAAAATGTGTAATGTAAGGCTGAAAACACAACAGACATAGTGTAGTGGGCCCCTTGATGAGATGATATATATAGATTTGTTAATGAGATGCTAACTCTGAACCCTAATGACAGTTAAGAATGAGTTAGACACAGCTATTGAGATTTCCTAACAGCTCATTGTGTGACCCAACCCTTCCTGCCATTCCTGTCTCCCTCATTCCTCCTACAACTTCGCCACCCTGGCCATTTGGACTCACGCCTCCTTCATGCTAACTTTGTCACTGACTTAAACCCTCAGCAAGCAGATTAAGAATGGGCCAAAATCTGACTCAACAAGGAAAAAGAAAAAGAGAAAAAGGAAAAGGGGAAAAGAGGAAAAGGGGAAAAGGGGAAAGGGGAAAGGGAAAGGGGAAAGGGAAAGGGAAAGGGAAAGGGAAAGGGAAAGGGAAAGGGAAAGGGAAAGGGAAAGGGAAAGGGAAAGGGAAAGGGAAAGGGAAAGGGAAAGGGAAAGGGAAAGGGAAAGGGAAAGGGAAAGGGAAAGGGAAAGGGAAAGGGAAAGGCAGGCAGGAAGAAGGGAAGGAGGGAAGGGAGGAGGGAAGGGAGGAGGGAAGGGAGGAGGGAAGGGAGGAGGAAGGGAAGGAAGGAAGGAAGGAAGGAAGGAAGGAAGGAAGGGAGGAGGGAGGAAAGGAAGGAAGGAAGGGAGGAGGGAGGGAGGGAAGGAAGGGAGGGAGGGAGGAAGGAAGGAAGGAAGGAAGGAAGGAAGGAAGGAAGGAAGGAAGGAAGGAAGGAAGGAGAAAGATGGTTTTCAAATATTTCAGTGAACTGTATTAGCTTGCGGAGGGGTCAGTTGGATGTCTAAGCCCATGAAAAAAAAGGAAGGAAGAGTTTATGGCTGAGAAGGAAAAAGGTGTGTGTGGGAAAAGAAGAGAAGAGAGAAGTGGTGGTGAGCTGTTAGATTTTCCCAGCCATTTCATTTAACGACATCCTAAATATAGACATGGTTGACTCTTAAAAGTTGATCCAAGCTGTACAGAAAAAAATAAGTCCCAGCAGGCCTGACAAAGCTGCAGCGAGTAGTGAGGGTGCAGTGAGTGACCTCGAGAAATGACACCTTACTCCTTTCAGGAGACTAAAGATCCCTGTGCTGACACAGCTCTGCTGCTACCTGGGCCAGGCTGGGGGTTCTGGGGGTTCTGCACAGCTGTGAGCTAAAGAAGGAAGCCTGGATCAATATAGAGGTCTCTTACAGGACAGGGCATAGGTTAAGGGTTCTGGGGGTTCTGCACAGCTGTGAGCTAAAGAAGGAAGCCTGGATCAATATAGAGGTCTCTTACAGGACAGGGCATAGGTTGAGGGAAACACCCCACAGAGCTGATGGGGAAGAAAATTTAAAAAAAAAAAAATAAAAAGAAAAAAGAAAGAATGCAAATAAACAAACAGAATATTGAATTTATTTTAGACCACCAGTCCTTGCAAAGGAGAAAATACCAGAACTGAAGCTAAATAGGGTACCCAAAAAGTTAAAATGTGGGGGTTTTGGTGAAATCAATGCAGAATTATTACAGGTTTTCAAGTGGGAGCATTTAAAACTAAACACTCAGATTTGTTTGTGGCTTACACAGGCAGTTTTAAGTATTTTTACCCATCTAAGATTAAAGACATTTTATAGACTGGATGCCAGGCACTATGAAAACTCTAAATGTTTTCTACTGAAAATATGGAAGCGAACAGTTTTGAAATGTCTCTTTTTCTTGTCTGAAACATTTTGCCAAATTTGAAATTAATTTCACAAATACATTTTGTCCCCTCCTACGCGTCTCAGATGCTGAATTTTAACAGATTTATTGCTCATCAAAAATGTCACTCAGTTCCCATCCAAAACACACTTCTGCAATGCCAAAAAAGAAATCTTGAAAGTTGAATAGCAGCAGCAAACTAATTAGGTATGTCTGCAATATGATGTGGCAGCAGAGGAGCTATGAATTTTGGAAGATAAATCACAGCTTATACAGTGAGATCATGCAGGGTGAAACTCAGCAGATTGTAGCACCAACCCAGATTATGACTTCCAGCCCAGCTGAAGACCTTTTTCAGATGGTGCAAGTAACTTCTTTCACTCTGCTGTACAGCAGAAAATTTTGTTCTCCCAACAAACTGCTGGTGGTCCTGAACACCTCAGTCAGACCAAAAGACTGGGACCGTGTTCACACACCTTCCAGATCCATCTGCCCTGGGAGCAAATGTCACCATTAGTATCACCTTCCCCTGCTAAAGGCAACTGACACCTCCTGACCAGCAAGCTAAAGCTGTGAGTACCTTCAAATCCTCGCCATTCACAATGATCCACATTATGTCAAATATTTAAGAACATTTGAATTGTAATGGGTTAGCAGCTGATGAGAAAGATGCACGCTGCTGCTAGCAGGGGCAACATGAGCCTGGTGTGAGGGTATGGACAGCATTCCCAGTGGTTTGTGGAGGTGTGTGGCTTATATGTGCAGTGCATAGTTATCTTTGTTTACTGAGCATTGGTTGCAAACCAAGGAAATGTTCCTCTACACTTAAATTTGCAATGATGTGTACGAACACTGAGAGATCTGATGGGGCTGAATATGACTGTTAACAGTACTTTAACATTCTGCAGACAAGATGCCATACACTCCTGTGCAATTCTATATCACACACAGGAGAAACAACTCCATATCTCCCTGGAGGAGCTGCCCACCATGACAGATACTGAAACTGAGCATCTCAGGCCTAGGTTCCACGACTCATGAACTAAGAAAATATGTATGCTTGGGGGGGTGGGGGTGGTGTGGTGGAGGAGGGAACAAAAAAACCCCAAAACCAAAACCCACAACAATTAAAAAAAAATAATCTTTCCTTGTCCCAAATCTTAATCAGAACACTTAATGTTTTTCTTCCCTTCTCTGTGGTTTCTGGTTTGTTCCAGGACCAAAGTGCAGTGACCATTACTAGAGCAAGAAACAGCTGTTTGGATTGTATTTACTGAACAATCAAAACCAACTTTGTGTAACAAAAGCAATCAAGGGGCTAAACTCTTTCATGTTATCATGGGATCACAGAATGGTTGAGGTTGGAAGGGACCTCTGGAGGTCATCTGGTCAACCACCCTTGCTCAAGCAGGCCAGTTAGGTTCCTTCAGAGGAAGGGTTCTTTAACTCCATCCTACTGAGGTCCTAAGGCTAACCTACGCTTTCCACAGGTTTCCATCAACTTCAAAGCTAAAGGGGCCACCTCTTCAGGTGTTTGTCAGGAGTAGGCTGGCTAATGCTTTCAACAAATTTAATCACAGGCTTTTTTTGAAAACGATGTGGGATGAACTCATTTGGGATAGTATCTTTAATATTGCTTGACTGCACGGCCTTGGGAAAAATCTGTCTCTTCTGCATCATCTGTTGTTCCTGTAGAATTAGAAAACAAGAACTGTCAGACATAAAATTTACAGTGGTACAAAACCAAACACAACAGGACTTGCATTTCCGAGGGACTTACCAAGTTCATAATGAATCTCCAAAGTAATAATGAATGCAAGCCTGCTACTTTTTCCTACAACAAGAATTTGCTACAGGTAGGAAAAAACAAGTTTCTGTTCACCAGAGACCTTTTCTTATTTGCTTGCTTCATGCTTGCTTTGCTTGCAGATTTAACGGACTGATATTTTCCAATGAAACTTAGTTCTACCAGAATAATTCCAACTCATGGCCACATAGTATCATAGGATGGTACAGGTTGGAATGGACCTCAGGAGGTATCTAGTCCTACCTCCTGCTCAACTGGGTCTGCAACGCTGTCAGACCAAGTTGCTCAGGGCTTTATTTTCCTCTATACAGGTCTTAAAAACCTCTAAGGATGGACACTGTCTGGGCAACCCACTCCTACTTGACTGCTGTCATTGGGAAGAAGTTTCTCCTTATCTGTAGAGGTTGCTCCAGTCTGAACAGCTCTTCTTTCAGCTTACCCTGTTGCTTCTCATCCTCCAGTCATGCACCACTCTGGAGAACATGGATCTAGCTTCTTTCTTGTGGGGTACCATATTGAAAGCCGTGCTAAAGCTGAAATAAATGTCACCGCTTGCACTCTTATCCAGAAATCCAGTCATTTAATCTTAGAAGGCAATGAGGCTGGTCATGATTTACCTCTGGTAAATCTATTCTGACTGTTCCCAATGAGCCCAGAGATCTTACAAGAAGACTTGCTCCATGATTTTTCCTGGGACCAAAGTGAGACTAAGTGGCCTGGAGCTCCTCAGATCATCCTTTTGCCCTAGTTGGAAGATAGGTGCAACATTTGCCTTTCTCCAGGTGTCAGGGACCTCACCTCCAAGGGGTTCTCCATAACCTTTCAGAGATATTAATGTGCTTTCAAGGACGGAAGTTCTCTCAGTACCCTATGACACAGCCTATGGACTTGTGTAGGAAGTTCCTCCAAGTAATCCTTGACTTGAGCTTGATCCACTGCTGGGTAGCTCTCCTCCCTGAATCCCACCACTAGTCATAGAGACCTGGGAGACCTGTTGGAAGAATAAGGCAAGGAAGATGAGTATAACAGTATAACTATATAAATTTAGTGTCTAAATTTAGCTGCCACTAAATCACCCATTCCACACAGAAACAGGCAAAATTTTTCCGTGTTCATCCTTCCATTATTAATGTGGGATGAAGTGCTCTACCCAGCCCCAACACCCATTGAAAGTCTCAACTCTAGCTCAGCTGAGCTTTCCTAGCATCATCCATACATGCACAGTCCCTCATGCTCCCCAGCAATGGGCTAAAATCTACCGCTGATTCTGCTCCCATATCCTCTTCAGTGACTTTGTTCTTTACCCTAGCTATCAAAACTCACGCGTTAGCCATGCTTTTGTGGCTTCAGGTCTTGACAAAAATAACTCACTTCAACAAAGAGCAATTTTCCATCCCTGTCCTCTAGCTTTCCCCCTCTTCCTGATTCTATTTGCCTTTTCTCTTGAATAAACTATTTATTTGAAAAACATTCCAAGAACAATTAATTGTGATTACATGAAAGCAATTTGCCTGGCTGATTAAGAGATATTTTCCCTTTAGGAACATATGAACAAATTTGGGGTTAATTTTAATATCAAAAGCCAGAATGTTTGAACTAGAAGGAAGAATATGCACAAGCCTGGCTTCCAGGAACAATGTTGTTACCAGATGTTGATGAGAATGAAGCTCTGCAGAACAGAAAGGCAGAAGCATAGCACAGTGAATAAGAAAATCTCACCGTATCTGCCTTCAGGATTTTAAAACTTTAATTTCAACCATTTATATTTATATCTATATCTACATAGATAGATAGATATTCTATGACACTTTCCAGAGAAAATCTGAAATCCATTTTACTTCAGAAAAATACTGTTCTCATATAAGGTGTGCCATCCACTTTTCTTTGTTCTTCATTACTACAGTGTGTGAGAATGGAACTGAAAATCCTTTGTATCATTATTAACTAGGAGCATCATTCTCCTAGGCCACCAATTGGAAGGGAACATCACTCAGTTTTAGTCCACAAGTGACTTTATGCTTTGTGCATTTAGTCTCTCCATCACATGGCTGGAATTGTTTACAGCTGAACCAGACTAATCAGGAGAGCCAGACTGGCAAAGACAGTTGTTTACCCTAAAAAAACAAAAGGAGCTCCAGACCAAAGAAGGTTTCTTCAGGAAGGAATTTTGTGTATATCCTTCTTTCTGTAGTTTTGGGAAGATGAGAATTCTAACCGACAAGAATTTACAAAGGTATGTGACTGTATAACCAAATGCAGATTATATAAGAATTGAGGTCTGTGCTGTCCACCATGGCCTATGCTCTTCAGTTTTTTCAACAATCTTCAACCAACATGTCGATGATACTGCTAATGCTTCTGGAAAACAAAAGTTTATATAAAACACCTGTCTTTACCTCCCCCAAAATGCAAAAGAAATGGTCCATTCCAACTCAAAGTTCCAATTGGAAACTCTTAAATCCAACTGGTAATTTCTGTTACTGCTCATCTCAGAGACCACCGGATATGTAGCTAACCAGAAAGATGTGACTGACAGAACTTAGGAAAACATTTTGCCAGTTAGCTTAGAAAGGAAAATGAAAATAACCTTACAGTCCCATACCTCATTGCAGCTTTTTTTTTTTTCCCCCCCTGTACCTATTTCAGATAGCCTCTTACTCTGGGATGGGGGAGCAGGGTTGACTTAATAGCAATGGTTACTAAATATTCTGTTGACAGTTAGTCAATGCTGGAGCTTTCTTACTTTTCCAAATCTAAATGTCACGACTAACAACTCACCTTCCCACATGATCTAATGTGTCAGATGCATCCTGTGGTGCATATCTGGGATGTTCTTCCTAAAACGTTTCTTGTAGAGTCACACAACCACTTGTAATTCTGAGGCATCCCGTTGTAGAAGAATGAAGCTGGGTTAATTAACATTGATAATATACAACTGTGGGTTGGCTTCAGGGGCGGTGGGTTGGCTGATGTAGATAAGGTGCAAGTGTGGCTGGTTAAGTTAAGGGGTTGAGAGCCAATGAAGAGAGAGCAGCTGAGGAAGAAGCAAGAGAGAACACATGCCTGGGATGAGGAGAAGGCAGCAGAGGGACTGTATGAAAAGTGTGTTGGTATGAGATGGTAAATGACCTTGTTGCAGTTTGATAGTTTGGGGAGTGCTGTGACATCCCATGACTTCTCCTTCCCTGCCAGTAGCTCCTTCCACAGAAACATCCCATTAAGTTAGTCAGTTATAGCCGTCTGTGACTTTTCTAGTATGCTTTCAGGTGATGTAAATAGCCACTGCTGAGAGTCAAATAGTTTGACTTTTCTCAGTTTATACTGAGGACTATGGGAAGGACTTCAGGGTGCTGCTGGATGAGAAGCTGCACATGAGCCAGCAGTGTGCACTTGCAGCCCAGAAAATCATCCACATCTTGGGCTGCATCACAAGAAGCATGGCCAGCAGGCCATAGGAGGGGATTGTCCCCCTCTGCTCTGCTCTCGTGAGACCCTCCCACAGATCATCCAGCTCTGTGTCAGCATCAGAAGGACATGGAGCTGTTGGAGTGGGGGCAGAGGAGGACTACATAGGTGATCACAGGGCTGGAGCACCTCTCCTGTGAGGAGAGGCTGAGGGAGTTGGGGTTTTTTATTGTGAACTTTCAATAATTAAAGAGGGCTTATAAAGAAGATGGACTTTACCAAGACCTGTAGCAATAAGACAAGGGGAAATGGTTTTAAACTAAAAAAGGGTACATTCAGATGAGCTATAAGGAAGAAGTTTTTTTACAATCAGGGTAGTAAGATATAGGAACAGGTTGCCCAGAGTGGTGGTAGATGCCCCATCCCTGGAAGTATTCAAGGTCAGGTTGGATGGGGCTCCTAGCAACCTGATCTAGCTGAAGATGTCCTTGCTCACTGCAGGAGGGTTGGACTGGATGGCCTTTAAAGGTCCCTTCCAACCCAAACCATTCTATAATTCTATGATATACCACCACTAAATATCAGAAAGTCATTCCCTAAATGAAAAAAAAAGAAAAATAAAAACCAAACAAGGAAAAGCAAACCTCAGGGAAGACTGCTGTAGTTCTGAGAAAACCCTCATAAATTTCATGGAAATATATTCTGACAAGATACAAGTTATACAGGTAAATTAAATCCTTGGTAAGTCAGCAAGGACAAACTTCTTAATTTGACTCTAGATGGAGGTTTAGGATTTAACATAATAGTATTGATTTTTGTTGAATATTAACATGAAGATTTCCAGAGATACTGAGCGCTGATCATCTGAACATTGACTGAGAGAAGATGACATTGTGATTATGATATTGAGCAGGATCTCAAAAAGCCTAGGAATAGACCTTGGCTCTGTTGCATGGCCTATAGAACATCAGAGATATCTGTAAGTATGCAATTGTTTTCACCGGATTTCAGCTATTTGAACTTCAATTATCCTGCTTGACTTTGAAGGCAAAGAGAGAGGGGGGTTATCACCTATCCTGAGATGTATTTATTATTCTACAATGATTTTAAGGGGCAGCTACACAGATAAATTTGGCATATAACTTCTGTGCAGATAAAGTGAGTTGAAATCAGTCCTACCTTTCATTTCACAGTACCCCCGCTCCTCACCTTGAACCTGAGTTTACTTCCTCCTTTGGGCAGCTTGTCCATCCAGGCTCCAAGGTTTCCATGTCAAGAATATCTTTCATGAATATTTATTTAAAGCACGTACCGTTTTCAAGCTTGTAGCTTGCTGAGATCTTCATATACTACTGTAATGACCAACAACTCTATAAAATCAGGGCAGGCCTTCTGAAAAGCCAAGCTTTTGACTAGTCTAAGTTTGTCTCTTTGCGGGTATTGGGCCCCTGGTGTATCTAGGGGCCTTTTTTTCAAAATGCACATTCCTTCAACAACAAATCTCCTTTACTGTTTTAGCAACACAGAAGGGATTGATTCCATACAGGAATCTGGTGGCACGTACGTATTTCGTATGTCTTCTTTATTAGGGCTGACTGGGGATATGGTACAAGTTAAGGGCAACTCTGTAATGGCTTTTGCATGATTACTGTAGGAAAGCATGCTGTGTTCTTACAGCCTTGCCTTCATCCAGCTCCAAGAAAGGGGAGGGGGGGAGGGAAAAAAATGTTAATCATTTATTTCTGCTTTGGTCATGTGCAAATGTCATATCAGGGGAGTGTCTGGAGAAAAAAAAAATGCTGGGGAAGGAATAAAAAAACAAATGCCCCTCCCCACGGGACTAACAAAGAACATAGTCCCCAGAAAAGGTATGTTTAAACAAAATAGTAGCAGCAAACCCAAACCAAAACGCACAGAAGAAATCAGCCTCATGCTCTGTGTCAAGCCTAGAGGACTTCAAAGGCATCCGTGCATATGTGCATGTACATATGTGTGTATTTGGAGGATGTTGTGTTATTGTAACCGCTGCAAAATTAAATCACTATCAGATGTGTGGACAGAAGGATGAATGGTCACCTGGGTGACCAGCAGCAAACAGGTGGAAGGAGAACAAGTCTTCATACCTACTGGCTCTTAATCTGAGGGTGAGAGCAAAGGCAGAGCAGGACAGTTCCCACAGAGGGGAGTGGGGTGACCAGACTCCGAGCTTAAAAGCTCAGCTCTGCTCCACGGCAACAGGCAACCCCCCAGACCTGAGCTATTTGTGGAATACACATCAGTCAAGCTGTGAGAGCTAAGTGTATTTCCACCAGAGGTGTCAGTCCAAAAAGCCCAGGTAAGAATCTGTTCATAGACTTTGTCAGCTTCTTAAGATCTTGGGATATGTTCAGTTGGAAGTAGCTTGTACACGCTCATTGTATGACAGGACTTTGGTATGTTCTTGCCATGTGTGCTCTGAAAAGAGCATGTGAATTTTCTTTCTAGTCACATAGGAATCTATTTTCAACTTTTGATTTGTGTACCTTTCACAGAAAAATTAATCTCTGTGCCTGGAATAGAAGATTGACCATACACAGATTTGAACGATCAAGTTATTTTTTCACCACAATTCACAGAATCATAGAATCAGAGCATGGTAGGGGTTGGAAGGGACTTCTGGGGATCACCTAGTCCAACCCCCTGCTAAAGCAGGTCTCCTTGAGCAGGCTGCACAGAGCTGTGTCCTGGTGGAATTTTGATGTCTCCAGAGAAGTAGACCCTGCAGCCTTTCTGGGAAGCCTGTGTCAGGGCTCCATCGCCCTCAAAGTAAAGCTCTTCCTCATATTCAGATGGTCCATTAGGCGTACTAGAAGCAGAACTTGGGAATCCTCCTTCCAATGACTCTCAGACAGGATACGTCAATGTACCTTATCTGTTTGGGCATGTGATTCTCGTAAGTTCCAAAGGGTGGTCTCTGACCTTACTGTGGCCAAGCTGACTCTCTCCTTAGGCAAAATGTAGTTTATAGGACAGGTTTATTATAGTCTTCATGATGCAGTGCAGTCTGCACTGTCAGTGTCTCTGAAACACATGGGAAATTGCAGCAAAGACAACCTTCCATAATCCTGCATGAGGGTGGATGGCTAGATCCTACCTGCAGGGCTATATGCTGAACCAGCCCACCTCTGACACAGTCCCAGGTCTTCAAGTCAAACCAGAGGTAGAAATTTTTCTTCACCTCCTTTCTAGTCTGGTGCAGAATTCCTAAGTGAATCTTTCTGGTGTTTCCAGTGGCAGAAACAATATGAAAGGCCCACACTAATCTCAGGTTTGAGTTTCTGTATTTCTTGTACTGCAGTTTAGTATCTCACCAGGAGATCAGCCACCCTAGCAATATAATGCCATGGTAAGGCAAATCTGCTCCACGATGTGTTGAAAGACACCAAGTAGGTTAAGAGAGAGATCCAAGGCAGGTTGACAAGGGTAAAGTGCTTCTCACAAAAAGATCAAAAGATCTACCTACCAAAATGATCTCCTTTGCTCAAATCGTCTCACCTCCCTGACCCTTTGAATGCTTAGTGCTGTACTGCAATGGGGGTGAAGTGGTCCTGACTGGAAGTGGAGACATATTGCCACCACTGTCTTCCACAAGTGAACCAGAAAAAAAGATATTTCCTAAGGTCATTTCCTTCAAGCTCTAGAGTGTCCCTTTGTGCTTCCAGGAACAACTGCTGAGGATAGAAATTGTGGAATGGCCTTGGGGAGATGATAGGAAGATCCTGGAGATGTCACAGTTGGGATTAATCTCACCTCGCCTTAGTTCTCGGCAATAGGGTATTGTGGAGGCAACCATCTTTAAAATTTCACCTTGATCTAAAATGGGTGTTTAAAATAGTTTTCATTAAATTTGGTTGAAAAAAAGCCTTGGTTTAGTAATTTTCTTCCTCTAAATGAAAACAGCCCTTGTAGGCTTTGGTTGACATGTTATTCAAGGCTCTTGCCTGTCATCTGCCCATAATTTTGTAAACAAATCTCCTTTTGCAAAATAATACTCCTTTTTTTTTCCTTGCTTTCAGGATCATGCCCAAATACTCTTTCACACTGAGATAAACCATGATTTTATATGGTCTTTACTGTCAGGAATTTTACAGCCTTCCAACAAATAGTCCTGACAAAGAAATTTCTTTTCAGACATCCATATGATACGCTTTCTGCCTGAAAAGCCAGACCCCTTCATGATTCACATTTATGACCTGAAAACAAGAGCTTGGTAATCCCTTCCTTCAAATAATAATTAAAATATAATAACTAAAATGTAGAAGTAATTCCAAACAAATGATATACATGAATTAGAAGGTTGTCAAATTTCATTTCTAGACACTTGTTTGGGGGTTGCATTTTTTTTTCTATGGGTTTTTGGAGGGATATTTTTGATTGTTGTCTCTGGGGTTTTTTTGGTTGTTGTGTCCCATGTCCCGTCCCTTGTCCCCCGTGTCCCATCCCTGTGTCCCGTGTCCATCTGTGTGTGTTTCATGCCCCCCCCCCCCCCCCCCCAAGCTCCAAGAAGTTTGATCTGGAATCTTTGTCTTTCATTATTCCCTGCAAAGCCATTTCCTCCCTCTCCTCACTCTCTTGAGTTGATTAAGTGTTACAAAGCATTCCTGTGATACTCAGTAAATAACAATGCAAACATGTTTATGTAACAGTTTAACGTGCTAATTATGTTTTTATGCTGGAGTTGAAAGCAGGCTGTCCTGGAGTCTGGTAGTCTTCAGGTCTTGGCTCTTTGAAGTGAAGGGTGCGCTGGGCAACACATTTGTTTTTCATTTTGCCGTGATGGAGGCTGCTGTTTACACTTTGTGTCACTTCTCCACAAGCCAGCAGCATGTTAATGGCCCTGGGGAACGCACCCATTCTGCATCAGGGCCACGTGAGCCTCTGCGCCTGTGGTGGCTGTGGCCACAAACAGGTACTGGATACAAAAAGGGACATTTTTCCTGAGTCACGATTTCTGGGACCAGGCTGCAATATGCTCTCCAGGAGAAAGCTTCTGATCCAAGCCTGGTGAAGACATTTGAGAACATAAAGCCAGCTTCTATTAGTCATAAGGATAAGATTTTCATGGACAGTGGTTTAGGTCACTTTTGCCTGTCCACCCAATGACTGTCGTCTTGATGAATTCCACATATATTCGACTAAGAACTTCCTTAAATTAGAAAGAATGAATTGTTACAACCTGAGTTAAAATGAGGAAAATTTCTAACAAGTGTTCTGACAAATAAGTGTTTTCAATAAAATAGTCACAGAGGGAGAGTTATCACATATACCTACCAAAAAATTTAGGCTTAGGCTTTCCTCTAAATCCAGTAGCACCCAGGTTGGGTACAAGTATTGGCCAAATGGTCTGGGTCTGATCCAGTCGGACAATCCTGAGGACACTTAGGAAGCAATTTAGGCCAGTGAATTCTACATAAATCTTTGTCCCCCACTCAAGCACTGGATCTATATTAGAAGTTCATGCTGAATTCTTCCTAATCTGAATGTGAATGAAGTGCAATTCATATGGAGAGTAGCATGGCAGAGATAAAGCTTCACTTGACACAATGGCAATAATTAAGCATTTAGAAATGAAGGTGACATTTGGTCTTGCTAGTCCAGTCAATGGATGTTTTCTTTCCCATTGACTTCCGTGAAAATGTGGCAGAAAGCTGGACCTGGTATAAGCAGAAGATAGGCTATTGAATACAATGTATTTATTTGTGACACTTTAAAGGTTGATCTTTTATTTGGCTGCTGCCTGTCTCTCTTCAGGGAGAGCAGCTTGCTACTTGCTTTCTCTCCTAATGTTTCACAATGAGCGAAGTTAGGATATACAGCTCTGCCTTAACTTACAAGGAGCTGGAGCTTCCCCTCTACCTATTGGACTATCCAGATGTTACATGTTTTGAAAGTGCTGTTTGAGGGACAGAGAAAATCTTGGTTTGCCCAATACTCAACAACCAGACTTCACCTCTGACATAAGTACTTATGAGCCGTTTGGTTGCCTTTGAAGTAAGATGAGCAATCAAACAAAAAAGCTACTTTTGCTGCTTTGGAGCTCCATGAAGTGACCCAGCCCCAACTATATGCACTGTAGTGGCTGGTACATGCCATAGATTTGCAAGAACTCTCTTGAATTTACAACTGGGATTTGGACTGCACAACAAAAGTTCCAAAAAGGTAGTGGCTGTGACCATAGGAAATGCACTTATTTCCTTAAGAACACCCATCAGGGTCAAAAATCATGGCTCAGGTGATAAATGAGGGCCAGGAGTCAAAGCTTTTTTGCTCCGCTACTAACTGTTAGGAGTTATGACAAACCTTGGCATCTGGAACAAAATCTCGATATCTCTTTGTTAAGGCAAAGTCTGCCTTCTTCCAAGAACCATCAGTTTCAATAGTAAAGCATTTGAAGAGCAAATCCCAGGGCTGATAATTAGACTGATCATGGTTGTTAGAGAATAGGTTGCATTGACAGGCAGTGATGAGAAGCTAGTTCCTCTCTAGCCCCCCTCTAAATTGTCTAAGTCTGTCTTCAATTTATGTAAAAGGGAGTATTTTACGGAAATAATCTAAGAGAAATCTTCTGCTTGTTAAGTGAGAATTATTCCACTGACATTTCAGAACGTGGATCTCAGGTGCCATAGACTGCAACCCCCCACCTCACCCCAGTCTGCAAAGCCAAGGAAGCTCTCCTGGTTTACATCAATTTTATTTCTGTTGGCTAAGATCTTAGAACATGCAAGTATGTATGTAAAAGGTGTTTCCCAGCTCTACTGTCTCTAGTGTGTGTATACCGTTTTTCCAGCCTCTGACCTTCAGACTCCTGGAAGGTTGAGGAAGGTCTACGGAGTGCTGCTGAGGAACCTGTGGCACATAGCCAGAAGAGGAGACCAAGCCTGTTGTCATTTGGTGTAAATGTGCTATGCAGGGATCCTCACCTCCACAGCAAAATGTTAGAGTGTCTGCAAACTGATAAAGGCTATAAATTGCTTTTATACCCTACAGCAACATCCCCTGAAGGGAATGCTGTTGGCCTTTAACACTGAACATATCCTCAGGACCTGGCAAAGGAAGGTGAGGGAAAAAGTCATTCCAATCCACCACTGACATATAGGGAGGAGAATGAGGCAATGTGCTTTCTGCCTCGTATGCTTCTCCTTGTCACTTATCTCACCTTGATTTACCTATTCATCACTCCTCCATCACTTCCCAGAGCCCTTGACTGGTCTCCAAATCTCATTCCTGTGTTGGGTTCTTGCACAAATTGGCTGGTAACTCTTTCCAGATGTTTTATTGTCCTCCAGGTGATAGGGAAAATATTTTGCCTAAAATTCCTTTTTCTTGTGGAGGATACTTTGTCTTCCCAGCTTTTCCCAGTCTGAGTAAATGAAGAACCCCACCAGCACCTCTTCTTTATGCAAACCTAAAGTTTTTCCCTTAAGTTCATCCTCATCTCTTTTCTTGGTCCTTGCTGCTAGCACCTAAAAATCCCTTCATGGCAGGTTGATGGTTAAAGAAAGCAGGATTTCTCTCTGCTAAAGTTAATCACATCATTACAGTTCCTGAAAGACTCATGACATGATGTGGTGCCATAGTTGGGTGCTAATGTTTGGTCATATATTGATCAAGAGGTTATTATCAAAGTACTACACTGCTCTGCTTTCAGTGAAATAATTTTACTGCAAGGGCCTGTTTCTTTTCTAGTTACAGGTACTCAGCAAAACCGTTTGGACTATTCTTAGGAGGGCAGGACACCATAGCAGTCTTCCTGAAAAATGCTGGACCAGACATCCTTAATTCACTAGTCAGCAGGTAATATTATAAGACTGTAGCAGATGAAGCAAGGGAAAAAGTTGATAGTCCAGGGATGAAAGGCTCAAAAAAAAAAATCAAAGAACAACCATGTAAAACAGCAATGGAGAAGGGACAGTGGTATGAGTCAGTAGCTAGTCAAATGAGGTGACTGAATAATTATAAAAATGACCAGCAAAGCATTAGATCCTACATTTATCAGGCTTCAGCCGATCATCTGCCTTCCTGTTTCTGGTCACTGTTGCTTCTATGCATCAGTTTCACCTGGACTCTCTGAGCTTCACATTTCCCCCATCAGCAATGGGTTGCCTTGAATTGACTATCCACCTGTAGAAGACACCAGAAAGGTCAGGACAGGTGGCACCAGCATGGCTTTGTACTATGAGATACTGACTGAAAATACTGGATACAATCCATGTGACAGAGACCCTGGGCTGCAGCATTTTTAGCAGCAACCCTGCCAGTGGGAACCTGGCAGGGATCCTTTCCAGTAAAGGCAGCTTACTGTTTGGCAGGGAACAGAGGCTGGAGTATGGTGAACTTCAGAGCTTTCTCCTCCACCTCAAGGAGGCTGTGTCTGTTACAGCTTTTTAATTTATGTGGCTTTAAACTTGTCCATGTGGGGTTATCTTGCATATGCCATCAGAAGAAAGCAAACATAAGTCTTTGGAGGGCTATTCACAGCTCAGCAAAGCCAAACAGATTTAATTAATAAGCTAGCATTGGCAAGTAAAATAAATATAACCATAGTGTTTTTATAGCTTTGATAGGTTCATGTCATAAGCAAGGCAAGATATGTAGTGATAAATAAGTTTTATTACATTATCTGAGTATTATTCTTCCCTAGAAATATATGTCAGACAGTACCTTCTCTCTAGGAACAGACCCTCAGAGAAAGGTCTCTTTCCCACATAATTACAAAGTCACAAATTTTCATTAATGCTTGCTGTGTCACTGTTGCAAAAATTACTTTTTCTTGTCTAAGGAGAGGTTATCTAAAAGATAACATTCCTTCAGCATCATTATCAGGTGAAGTGATCTAATTCCTCCTTGAGGCTTTGATTCAGTCAGGTACATAACATGACAGATTTATTTGTGGACTAATCACATGAACTTTGTCGTGGCATCAGATGAAGAATCCAATGCTGTCGTCTTTTTCTCCAGTTATGTGATGCTAGGCAAGCTGGTCTCATTCTGAGCCCTGGGGAGTACATTCACCCAGTCAGCAACTACCTCATTGCTTCAGGCTGAGATCATCTCAGGTGTGAATACTCATGATAAGTTTTTTTTTTTTCTTTACGTTTCAAGTGGAAACATAAAGGACAGTGAAGGCAATCTGTTACAGCTGGGTACTTGAGCCCCTGCTTGCACACTTAGACTGTTAGCTGTATATAAGACTGCACGCATTACTGCTGACTCTGGACAGTATGACATTAATTTCCCCCCAAAAGACAGGTATGACATACAGACTTTGCCCATTTAATTTCTGGTGCTAGCATATGTTTGAGATTTTGTGCTCAACCAACTTCATTTCAACATGCAAAAATCTTGCACAAGCCAGCACTGGGCAAATCTCATAAAATATTTTTTCAACTCATTAAAATAGATAGACGTATATTGGTTCAGGTCGTCTTGTTATGAATTGAGCTTTCACTCTAGGCTTAGCAACTGCTAGCAGGTTTCCTGTCTTACAACATTTTGGGTTTTGAAATAAATTGTACAACTAGGCCTAACAATAATAACAAAAAATAAGTGAAAGAAAATGTTGTCAGGGATCCAAACATACGAACTTTATGTCATTAAAAGCTTTTATTCTGGTTCCTATTCTCACTCGTGCACAGATTTATTGAAAAAAAAAAAACAACACACAACCAAAAAACCAACCCTTGACATTTATTCATTTTCCACTTAGATTATTGTGGTTAAATCAAAAAGAAGTGTCAGGGCTTAGGGAGCTGAAAGCTGCTACACTTTTTCCATTGTGACGGGTCACATGGTTTCCATTTGTTCCATGAAAAACCTCATGGTTTTGGTTATTTTCACTGTCTGGAATGAGATATAATTCCACTCCTGCTGCCAAATCTCCTGTATCGCGTAGGAAACTCCTGCATTTCAGGCCATCTCTCAGAGTTCAGCTGGGAGGCCTGTTTCACAAGGAGCTTTTTTTATTATTATTATTTATTGTTTCCAGTGGTCTGAGGAGACTCTTCAAATGATTGTTTGAAACCCTTCTTCAGACAATAGGAAAGGAAGGGAGGTCTTGGGCAAGGTACAGAGCTGCAACGGAGGAGAGCTGTGTTCAGCTCTGGTTCCCATCACATATGGGAGCCATTTCAGGCTGGGTCAACAGCCTGTTGAAATCCATAGGAAGATTTCAGCGCATGTGAATCAGACCCGTCATGACTATGTTATGCTGTGCGCAGTGGGGAAGTCAAGGAAGAAAATGAGTCTTCCACAAGATGAGCGTAGGCCTGTCTACGTAGAAAAATTGTGCTATGGGCACAAAATCAAATGCAGTTAAATTCTGGCAGCTCCTGGCTTTACAGCCGGTCAACAGTTGCTCTTTAATTGTCCCCTTACATGCTTTTAGTCTGCTCCGATCACGGCAAAATGAGTTTGCTTAAACCTCTGTGAAGGGAAAACAAGATTGCTTCTATCCTAGAGAGAAATATCATGTCTATGAACGTGTTTCTTTGCTGGTGAGTTCATCAAAATTGGCTTGGTGGGATATGGTTTAAGAAAAGCTTATACTCAGTGAGTAAGTAGTGATCACTGAGTTTCAACTCAGTAGCATCTAATACTCCAGAAGTTATGACAAAGACAAGACATCTTTAAAGACACAATGACAAAAGCAAGACAGGTAAAAATAAAAATGAATGTACGTTTACCTGCAGTAGATTGTTCTGGATGCATCTGATTTCAATATTTATCTATCAATAATAAAAATTACCAATGGATAGTAACAGGTAGATTTAGAATAGATTTGCTTGACATGTTAGAATGATTTTCTTTAAGATTAGCTGAATTCAGCTGGGGAATTTATTGACTACACAGACCAAGTCTCCAGAAAGCAGATGTCCTCATCAGGGGAGACAAGTGTCACCTAAGTCCCAGGAGCTGTTTTAAACCAGTGATGAACATAAAAATTCAAGGTGTCATATGAAAACAATATTAATTTAGGAGAAATGCTGTTCAGAACCATATAAATATTTCATTTCATTAATGCAGAATTGTCACATTTTGACACTGCCAGCACTAAATATTTATTAAAACAAAAACATCTTGTTTCAATCAAGAAAAATGTTTTATGTCTACATTCTCTGACACATTATAGCATAATGGTACTATTACATGTATATGACACTGGATGTAAAATTAGTAATAATGAAATTACAAAATCAGAGTGAGAGACTTGAAAGGACTTATTTCAAGGGGATTTTTTTTCAACTTAAAATTTGCTAAGAACAAGTACTTGGAAATACTTTCTGAAATCTCTCCTGGCCTTAATTAAAAAAAGAGCCTGCTTTCCTCAGAGTTCATAACTCTACTCAAATCTGTAGTACAAGATCTCACCTTGATGTCTCACCTACAAAGCCTTCCCCATTTATATGTGTACATTCTAATAACAAAATAACTGAATGATGGCGATGTTTGGTACTTTAAATTACTGCTATGC
Organism: Falco biarmicus; assembly: GCF_023638135.1. Classification (NCBI taxonomy): domain Eukaryota; kingdom Metazoa; phylum Chordata; class Aves; order Falconiformes; family Falconidae; genus Falco; species Falco biarmicus. The sequence goes on along the minus strand of NC_079291.1, from coordinate 59,924,362 downwards.
AGCTTAAAGGGGGGAAAAAAGGCTCTTCTAAACAATGAATTAAAAAGAACTTGATTTCCTGAAAACTTCTTTAATTTTTCAGTTTCCTTACTTTTAAAATATATTTAATACACTTCAAGAGTAAAATTGCCCTTACAATGTACAATGGAACAGTAATTCTTCTCAGCAAAGAGTAGCTGTGAATCAGATGAGTTGGTCTAATTTCTAGAAAAGCTTTCAATGCCACTGTAATGTTTTTTTTTGCTTTGAGCATCACTTTGGTGAAATGCATTACTTAGGGCAAGTGTTGGGGTTAGAGATGAAAACTAGATGTTTCATTTTGTTAGTGGTCCTTTTACAGGTGATGTGAAGGTATAAGGGAAATCATGAGATCCCCTCCTGAACTGAGCCATGTTGATACATTTAAGGATGTGTTTATGGAAGGAAGGTGTGGACAGTCCCGCTCAGCTTCACTCTCAGATGTTGATGCTAAATCTCAGCTGGGAAGACAGACTCATCTCTAGGCCATTGAAGAGACACAGACAACTCCATGGAGTGATTCATCCCACCCATGCTGGACAACACTCCCCAGACAGCGTCTGTCCTTTGAAGGGCTCGGTCCCTCCCCAGAGCCAGAGCCAGGGCTGGAAGGAACTTGTTTGCTCACACTGGATCTCCAGCTTTCAGCCAAACAGCTTTATATGTGATTAAATTTACCCTTCCAGCTGGCAATCACTTTGAATTTAAATATTTAGAAGAGTACGTTGGCCCTTAGCTCAGGTGGGCATCTCCACCGGTAGTTTAATAGCACTAGGGTTTAGTTGTGATGCTGCTAAATTGCTAAAATGTTCCCTTGCATGATTTTGGCACACAGAAGCTGGAAGGGTCCCAAAGCACCCCTGTATGGCTCAGGATTAATACCACTAGCCAAGGACCGTTTTCAGCAAGCAGCAAATATCCAGCCACCCAGTTCTGGTGCATACAGGAGATTAAAAACTGTGACAATTCACTGTAATGCCAGAACATGGGTCCTGGCACAGGCTGATTTACTGGCATGGGTGTAGCCTGTGTGCAAAAGGCTCCTGCGCTGATTTTGCTGCAGTCAGAGGCAGGTTTTCATATATAATCTCTGAACACATCAAATATTGCTTTGGAGCTCAACCCCAGGGACTGCTGAGCAAAGCAGCTCTTTTACCTCAGAAAAGCATTTGAGGTTTCCAAATACACTTTCATCCTGACACAGAAGGAAACACCACCAAGCAAACACTTGCCATTTAAAAAGAGCGAGATGGGTCAGGATAATCTGTAGCATCCCAGCTGATGGCATTCATCACAAATGTGAGAAACCCAGACACCCTATGGGTCTGAATTGAGTTTATTTTTCTCAAGTGATGGCATTAGCCACTGCCTGTTTCTCTTTATTCCCCCACCCCCCACCCCAGCTGTATTGAGGAATTTAAGAACCAATAATTTTCTCTGAAGTATTTTAGTGTGTGACATCGTATTTTGACACAATGTTTTCATTGCCATTTCTCAATCAACTCTAGCACTAGATACAATCTTCTGCCATGCATAATCCATACTCTAAAAACAAGTTTTTCATCAAACATTAGACTTGCTTACATGTATTCATATATTTACTCTTTTAAATGTTCTGACCTTAGTCCAAATCAGAGAGAATAATCCTGCAACACCAGAAGCTCTAACGACTACTGGAAGTCAGATTTTCATTCTGCCTCCATTTCTTTTGTACTCCTGATAAGATTGAGAGTGAACTTGGGAGCAGAGAATTTTTTGGGTTTGGGTTTGTTTGGGCATTTTTTTTCCCCTTCAGTCTGGATCTCAATAATATTCAGAGAACAGGAAGAACCACTCAGGAAATACTTTGCAATTTTCACCTAAAAATCAAATAGGGCTTAAGTATTGATGGGAATAATCTCTGACCTTTCATAGTGGAAAAAGGAAAAAAAGTGTTTCCCCTCCCCCAACATTCTCATCTGTAAAAATTAGGAGGCACATCTTTATCTTAATGAACTTCACAGGCATCAAATTCATTTGAGGGAATTTGAATCTCTTTTTTCCAGCATTACTGCCCTGACCTGAGACTTTGTTCATTCATCCCACTCCATCCCTCTCCTGCAACTCCATTATATATAACCTGGAGCAAAGGGTGTTAATAATCGCAGTTTAATTTGAACTAGGTTTTTTTATTGTTATTTTCTTTGTTGACAGTGAGTAACATCAAGCAGCATCTCCTTCCTCAAGGAATCCTTGCTGCATTCTTATTCTGCTTTCTCTCTGTGGCACCAACAGAAGGAATCCTCCCTGCGGTCTTTTCCCATAAAAGAGGAATGAGACTCGCTCCCAAAACCCATGGCTGCCAGCCTCTCACCCACGGCCCATATCAGAAGGAGCTGGAAGACCAAGTCTTATGAACTGGCGATGAGTGGTACTTGGCAGTCATCCTCGTTAGAGCCCAGGGTCTGTAGCTTCAAATGGATATCCCACATGCACACGCAGACATACACTGCCCTCCCACGTGTTCACGCATGTGTACAGATAAGCAGAAACATGTTCACACACTACAGCGATAGTACAGACCCGTCCATTTTCCAACACACCTTTCAACCTACAAATAACTGTAATGTAATGCATGCTCTGACAATGATATATGCCTCTTACCCCCCCCCACACACACGCACACACACACACGCACGCACACACACTCTCTCTCTCTCTCTCTCTCTCTCTTAAAAATCAACATAGATATGCATTGCTGAATAAATGTTTGAAAGGCACAAGAAGTTAGAAAGATGCAAGTTCCTAAATACCGGCTAATCCCACTATGCAGCAAAAGGAAGGAGAATTATGGAAATTATCACCTCCAAAACAGTCGCAGAGCTACTGCATTTCTCTGCCTGTGACATGATGGGCTCATCTGCAGCAGAACTCAGCACATACAGCTCTTAGAGCCAGAGGGTGGCTTGAACGGCATGAAACTACACACAGTGGCAGTCGATGCAATGAGAGTGTTTCCTATTGCACTACTAGTTCCCCTTTGCCAGGCTTTGTTACTTCCACAGTGGAACTTGTATCTTCAGCTGTGTCAATGAAAGCGTAGCAGCAAAGGGAAAGAAACACAGAGTGAGGCCACCTTCAATGCCCAGGTATACCTGTGAGAGGACACACCGGTGTGCTTTGTCCATTGCTGCTCCTTGTCACATAGCCACATGCCCAGGGCATCCAAGAGCTTGTTCAACACAACTCCAAGGAAGGAAGTCTTCCTGTGGCTGGAGGGGTGGGCTTCAAAGATGGTTATTCTGGAGTCCTAACAAAGTAACTGCTGCACAGACCTTCTCCCCGAGTAACTTCTCTGTGTGTGAATGAAAGCTGGGCTAGGCGTGGGTTTGCATCTGAGCAATACATGTTCACCATGTGTTAGTGTTTGTAAAAGAAGAGCCACGTACCTTATGGTGCATGGTTTTGCCACAGACAATTTTTTGTAACCTTGCAAGGTCACTAAAGCCCTCAGGCTCCAGTTCATCTGCCAGTAGAAACAGAGGCTTTTCTCTTACTGGTCTTAAGTCAGCTCGCCACAGCAAAGGCTGACTCTTGCTTCGTGTATGTGTGCAGAGTGCATAATATTGGGGTCAAAGTCTTGCTGAGACTTATATCTGCTACCCTTAAAAAATGTCCATATTCACAGGGATGACATCAATGGGAGCTGATGGAGCCCAGCGGCAGCTCCAATGGGAGCGCAAGCACTGTTAACATGTGTCCCAGCAGCTCAGAGCCCTCAGTACCCAATCTGGTCAATTTATGAATAAAGGTACACAACAACTACAGCACATGACCTACATATTTTGTCCACCATACTCCTTACAGGCTGTCTTCTGGTGCTGGTTTCCAATGGCTCCTATACTGGAGCTTCCACACTACTGATGCCCAGATAGAATTACTCCAAGATTTCCAAAGGCTGACCAAGGGTATTCCTCATACACAACCATACTCCGAAGCTTCCACCTGCCCTCTGGCTCCAGTGGCAGGATGGTGCTGTTTTCTTCTCCTCATGCTATTTCACCTGCCTGATAAGAAGCAAAATTACATCAGCTTCTCTCAAAGCCAACCCTCCTGGTCTCTGATGACAGTCTGAATTATAATTAATATTAAACAGCTAACATCTTCCCAAAAGCAAAAGTGAAAAACTGGTTACTCAGAGCAAAGGCATCCAAGAGGGAACATATTTTAAGAAATGAAAACCAGTGTTTATATGAGCCAATGCACGTTTACTCACCAGTCATCTAATGATCACCTATGTTGAGGTGGCAAAAATTCTTTGTCATTGACGTCTATGTAACTCCTCAAAAAGGGAATTGTACCACTCTGTCTTTTTATAGCACTTTGATCTGGCAGAACCCCACTGACAAAGCAAAAAAAGGGACAGACTTTTGAGAGCTACAGGCTTTCTCCACTGTCTCTCAAGTGTGTACCTGGATCTTCTTATCTGGGAAGTTATTGTCTTGTTTCCCTGTTGGTTCTTCCCAGAGCCCTACTGTGTCAACTCATTCACACAGGTTGGGTTTATGACCCCAATAAACAACAGTCTTCCCTTACTTCCCAGAACAGTAAGTAACTTTTCTCATGTTTCTAAGATTTACCAAGTAATGGTGAGAGAGTAGCTAAAATCCTGCTGTGTCCACCAGCCCATTCCAGCACTGACTGGCCGTTGCTCTAGCGATTTGGTTTTCACAATTTTCCCCTCCAAATATCAGCCCCATGTTTCCATTGTTCCATGATAAATAAGTTATCTCTTTGCTTTCTGGTAACCTCTCCTCAGATGTTTGTAGACTGTTACTAGGTTCCCCACACCGCGGTTTCAGAGCCAACCCATTCATCTTTGCACATGACTCATGGGTTGTTTTCTTCAGCCAATTAATCATGAAGTTGGGTTTTCCCCAACATACCTTCTCTGGCTTATCTGTATCATTCTGGTGATGAGGTGCCCAGAAGTGAGTGCAGCATCCCAGGTGCGCTCTCCCCAGGCCCATCAAGTGAGTGAAGCTCACCTTCTGCTCCCTGACATCACTCCTCCGGCTCTCCAGCCCAACCTCACAGTAATGGTACAGCTTCTGCAGTGCCCTGCAACAACACAGCTCTGCTTGTGGCCATGCTCACCCTGCTATCTTTGTCAGTGTAACTGCTTCTACCTGCTGGTGGAGTGGTTCGCTTCAGACTATTTCCATGCCCAAAAGAGCTGCATAAACTGCCTTTTCCAACACTACTGCCATGTGGTTTCCCCTCTGTGTGCCCAGCTTGTCTTCACTGCTCTGTGTTAGTCTCTCATCCTCACTGGTTTTTGCTAATCCTGTTGGCTCCCCTACGCTGATGATAAGAATATCTTCCCAGACCACAGAAGTCTTAGTCTATTCTCTTTAATGCCATCACACTCATTCTTTGCAGCCACCTGGGGAGAAGCAAAGGAAAGCCCAAGCAAAGCTTTTTACAGCCCTTAATCCCAGATCTGCTCTGCTCTGGTTATACTCTCCCAGCATGAATTATGGCAGCAAGTACTCCCTCCGTGGCCTGTGCACCTTCCTGGAGCACAGTTGCCCTGCTAAAGAAGAACCTCTGCCGCCTTCTGTTCAGGGGAGTTAACCTTTTGTGATAGCAGCATCAGGATCTGATCCCAAGGCTACACCTGCTCCACTAAATTAAGGAGCGCTGAGGAAAGGTCTCAGTCACTGGAACATGATTCCATTATCATTGCATTGTTGGCATAGTTACTGGCTTGCGTTTGGTCCAGAATCACTAGAATTCTCCCAAATGGGTTGCTGTGGCTGGGGACACATCCAGATGACAGGCGCTATCCTGCCCTGAGTGTAGAGGTACGAGCACGGGCCACCCCAACCACAGTGCTGGAGAACGTGCTCGTTCAATTCACTACAAGTGTAACCAAAGTCTTCCCTTAGGCTATCAACAGAGAGCTCACTGCCTGTTCCACGCACACTCACACAACTCAACCGATGCACTTCATTGCCTGAGTAACTGCAGAGAAACTGCACCGAATTCTGCCCTGATTTACATTATCTGTTCCTTGAGAGAGTCATAGCTGGGAAGCAACGTAGAGAGCATCTCACGCATGCCTGTTCTGTGGTGTGACATGCTGGGTGATGCTAACGGAGCAGAGACAGGGGTGAGGACAGCCAGAGGCCTGGAGCAGGCCACAGAACAAAACCAGGAAGAGAACATGCCCTCAGCAGGTTTTCCCCTCTTTAATAAAACTGTCCAATAAAATGTCACACCCATCTTCAAAAATGCAGACTTTTTTTTCCTTTTTTTTTTTTTTCCTTAGGGTTTTTATTTCTTTTCCTTTCACCCTATGAATTTTGCAGAAGGTATAAAAACCTTAACAGACATCCAAGTCCCTGGGAAGCATTTAAGCACCTATAATCACTTCTTGCAGGTCATATGATATAAATCAGCTGATAGTTTTCAGTTCTTCCCCTTGGCCATCTTCCTCTGAAACACATTGTTAGCTGTCTTTAACAGGAGTGTTTATAGAGGATAATACCATTCCAGGCACTTCCTGCAACCATGTGTTCTTCATTTGGAAGTATCGCATAGAAACATTGCTTCTTGTGGCATTTCCAAATAAAAACCTCATGGTCCTGACTATGAAATGCTGCATAAAGTTCTACCCTTGTGGTATTTCAGGGGAAAGAATTGATTTTTTTTTTCTTCATTCTTTTTCTAATAAGACCAGAGCAAAAAATTTTTTTGGCACAAGAACTGAATTCTGCTCTGGATTATATTATCTTAAGTCCCTGAAGAAAATCTTCCCAGCAGTTGCCTCTACCTGAGCATAATGTATTCAAATCTGGATCTATTTGTTGTTCCAGGTTAGAGGACTGCTCTGTGCTTTCCCCTGCAGCTTCATTCCACTTCCCTCTTTCCTTTCGAGATGACACTGGTTAGCTGTTTATCAATAAGATCAAAATAAATGGGAAATCAAACTCAGTGGTATTTTCATCTTCAACATAACCACATGGTACCACACACAAACGTCGCCCCAAACCCCCACCCATCCCAGTGCATTTTGTCCCTTCACAGCCGACAGGAACAGAAGAGCCTCAAAATATAAGAAAAGTGGGTTCTTTGCACTGTGCATTGCAATGCCCTTGTCATTCTAATAGAAAAGAAAAAAAAAATTATTCCAAATATTTTAAATAAAATATACCCCACAGTTAATAAAGATCATAAGGTAATTGGTACCACAGCAAGAAAATATATAATATAATAATATAATATATATTTTTTTTCAACTCATTTTGTAGTACCTGTACATCTTCTTCTCTTTCACTTATGCACATTTGCAGATAGTTTGCAGATAGTTTATGATTGATGATCGGGGATTTTTTTAAGGACTTTAATTCATTTTTATCTCTAATTTTTCCTGTCTTTCCCCCTTTGAGTCTTTTTCTCCCTCTAAGCTTTCCAACTTTTCTCTCTGATACCAGCTATGTAAATGCTAAACAGAGATAACTGAAATAGCCAATATATATTAAAAAAAAACAAAACCAACAAAAAACCACAAAGAAACAAACCCTGAGAATGGAGAGATTTCATTCTTTCTTTTTTTTTTTTTTTTTTTTTTTTTACATTATTTATTCCACTTGTTTTCCCTAGGAAAAATGCTTAGAAATTTAAAAATCCTTTTGTTAATAGTTTTTGTGGGTCTGAATGTTCAGCCAAATGCCTTTCAGAAATGAGGCACATTAGAAATAAGATCATTATGAGAAAATATATCTAATTCAATAGTGTTCTCGGTCCTGTGAGCACAAAACCTCCCTGGTTCAAATGAGGATTTGAGACGATCCCTGCTGCGTTGCCACAAGGTTCTATGCCATAGGTGAGTGGGAGAAGCTTGAGTAATTGAAAACACAGTGGTTTAGGTCAGTGAAAAGATGTTGTTTCCCAAACTTTCTTTCTTTTTCATTTTCTTCTGGAAATCTGGGCAGATTTAACAAGATTTTGCATGAATTGGCAATGGTCTGCCCGCACTCTGCAACCGGACTGTGACGCATGCTCTTGCACAGGGCTTTCTCCATGCAGAGAGTGCTGTGGAGCCTTGGGTACTGCTAAGCAACCAAGCATCCCCAAGCATCAGAAGTCATGGCTCAAAGGCTGCTAAAAATGAAAGGACCGACTGATAAATCAAGAAGATTTTCTTTTTAGAAATAAAAAAAGTGAGATCGTTTTTGTCTGTCCTTTGTCATGAAACGTGACCTTTTTGTCCATAAGTAAAACTAATGAAAGCATGGTTTTGTTTGGTTTAGTTCATAATTTAAAATTTAGAAACTCACATAATTCCAGCAGCTGGAACTTAAAAAAGGAAAAAAAAATGTAGAAAAAACTCATGGTAGTCACTACAGATGGCATCTCTGCAAAAGGTAGAATTGTTTTTTCCTGTCAGCATCACCTTTTAGTAGACAATTTTAACGCACAAAAATCTGAATACGTGTTCAAATACCCATGGAAAATCTCTGATGGAAAAGCAGGCTTCTTGGAGTCACTGACGGGTTCCACAAGGGCTCTGGGGAATTCCTTTTTTCAAGGAGACAAGACACTGCTGTAAATGTAAGCACAGAGAAAATTAAAAGGGTGTAAATTTCTGTACTTTGTTCTTTACAATGAATTGACCCTTGGGGACACCAATGCGCCCCTTCCTCGCTCCTCACTGTTTCCTCTGTGATAACACCATCCTGCTTTCCTGGAAGATTGTGGGGTTTAGTGTGGATATTTTTATTTTTTTTTAACTTACTCCTCAACTGTGTGAACATAAGAAGACAATAACATCTCATACAATTTTTTTGCCATTTCAGGGACTTAGCCTCAGTGCTGTCTGTTATCTCTCCCCCTTCTCTCTTTGAATTTAGGAGCCTTTTGGTCTCTGCAGCAGAGAATGTGACAGGCTGCAGGGAAGCATTTTATGGCATGTTGCATGTACTGGACTTAGCATCAATTTTCTACTGATCCATGGCAGGGGACTGGACATAGAGGACCTGAAGGAGTCCTACTTGTCCTATGCTCTGAATCTGATTTCTGTCCAGAACATCCAAAAGGGAGAATCTGCTCATTCTCTATTTTGGGGATTAAGGTCTATTTACAGTTGCTCTGGAGTCTAAAGTCTGCCCAAAGTGTTTTAGCAGATGCTTCGTGTGGTCTTTGAACTCTTGCAAGCCACAAGGGAAGGAAAAAAGAAGAGGATTTTTGCATTTTAAGGCCAAGGGCTTTTTGGATTATTTAGAATCATCTCCAATGTAAACCAATCGCATGATTTCCATCCAGTTCCTTCTGTCCTGAGCTCAGCTGCTTGTCTTAATGGTGCCAAGCACTTGGAGATGATGACAGGTAAGGGAACGAGCTGCATATGTTTAGGACATAGTAGCATCTGGATGGTGCATATGAAACATGACATGTGGTGGTGTAATGGAAGAGTGGCATCTGTTCCCTGGCTGCAGAGCTTTGGTGCTCCTTACAGGTAGTCCCTGGATAACTTGTCCAGTGTTTTCAGTCTCAGAATTGATAACGAGGGTCGGTGGTGGCCTGGGAGAAACATGGAAGTTTTTCAGATTTCTGTTGGCCACAGAAGGTTGGGACTCACAGACTTTGTCCAAAAATCAGATCTGCAGTAGAGTCACATTCCCCATGCTGACGACAGCACAGCTAGAGTGGAGCTTCATCTTTTCCAGCTTGCTTGTGGTCTACCACACAATTCGTTATGCTGAGCCTGAGGAAGCTTACCACTCAGAGGCAACAGCAGCTTTGGCTTGAGGTACGAAGGAGACCACTCATTTGGGCAGCAGGCTGCAGGGGACACCAAGAGAGACAGGACCCCGCTGCTTACGACAGTGCACTGGAGGCTGGCTGGGAGGAGGGCTGGCTCTCCTTGAAGCACACCCCTCCATCCCTCCATCCCAGCGTGGGCAGTAACTCTGGCTCTCAGAGACCTTCCTCACAAGATTACCTTTCCCTTCCCTGAGCAGGGGACCCTGGAGCTGACTCCTCATCCTTACCCTTACTTGCTGCCACCCTGCTGAGACAAGTGCCTGCTTGTGTGCAGACTCCTCCTTAGCTTCTGCCCAGTGAAACACCCAGGGAGCTTTAAACTCCTCCTGGAAAAGGTGTTCTCCAAGGGCAATCCCTGGTTCGGCAATGCAAGCCAAGTGCCCTGCAGTATGTCTGCTGGACAGACCCAGATGAGACACAACATTGTCTCAGGGGACCTCTCAAGGTCTGCTCAAGGCTGGTCAATATGGTGCTATTGGTCAAACCAGGGAAATCCAATGGATAGTGGTGAGTTCATTTCATCTGGCTGGAAGTGACCCAGTCACACTTGGATCCCCACATTCCCAATGGAGAGAAATTAACTTATCCGGCACAGACTGACTGACCTATTTTACCACATATTTTAGGAAGAGATGATCATCTCCACTGTGTGGGTTCACGGCACCTCCACTGATTATGAAAGGAGAAGACAATTTTGAAAAAGATGCTACAGCACCTGAAGTTAAATAAAAGGAATCCCAACCCCTGGTCCTCATCTGGAGACTATTGACTAGTGCATGATGCAAGATTTCCCTATTTGCATGAGTTCAGTTGCTCCTCTGCCACTGGTAGGTATTTAAATATGGCTAGTCAACAAAGTAGGAGCCCCCTGATGAATGAAGTTTTGCAGCCATAACTCCAGTGGTCCATCCTAGCAAATTCAAGTAGAGCTGTTGAAAGGTGAGAAAGTACTTGTGCTGTAAACATGGGAACATACTACTAAATGACATGCCCACCCACTTCTTGGTCTCTTTCCACTGCCAAAGCAGTAAAAAAGGGACCTTAGTGTAAGTGTGAATCCAGCTCTTGGAATGTTTTTCCATTTCCTCGTATTTATGTTAATGAACACTGACACTACAGACTTGCATTCCCAGCTCAGTACTTCACCAGACTGACCAGCAACAAAACCAAGGAGATGAGACTAAACAGATGATTTGATGAGGGTTTTATTAGTAGTATTATTATTATTTTAGTCCTCCAGTCTATGGAAAGAAAAGAAGAGAGAGGTCACACTTCTGATTTCAAAAAGATAACAGCTAAGTTCAGAGGCAGGTTTAACGGCAAAAAAAATCAGGAAATTAAAAAAAAAATATTGTCTGCACACTAGCTTAATACTATTAATGTTTTACGCTTGGTAAAAAGTTGCTCCTGAAAAAGGCCAGCTTGCCTGGATAAAGTCCTAATCCTGGCAGCACATTGCTTTACCTTAAGTTTAACCAGGAATGAAAATGTGGTCTAAAAGCCTCTCTCCTCCTAAAGGGTGACTTTTCCTGAGTCCTCTGCACACATGCAGATGACTATATAAGGTGGACAATAAATGAAAAGCAACTCATTTTGGTCCATATCTGTGTCCATTGCCTCCCCTGTGCCCCCCCCCTACTACACCCCAAAACCGTAGCACCGGTGACAGAAAGGGCTGGGAACTGTGTTTCCATAGGTTTATATATATATATGCGTATGAATGTATCCATGGGCTGAATCAGGCACGATTACTAAGGGAGGAAGGTTGTCATGCAAGAGGTGTAAGGGAGACAGTGTTTGTCCTTGGGCTATCTCTGAACTGAACTGGCTTATCTCCTCCAAAATCAAAGGGCTGCTGTGGATATTTGGATATACTCCTCCTGACTGAGAACAGCTTTTGCTTCTACCTTGTTTTTTTGTGAAATCAATTCCTTTAGTGCTTGTGAAGCTCTGTTTGCTGCAGATCCACAAATGTGGAGCATTCATTTTCAACTCTAGGTAAAACTGAAAGCTCTGAACCAGCCTTGACCCTCAAGAGGAGCTACCACGGATGTGGCGATGAAGACAGAAAGTATGACAGAGAAGCAGATGAAATTTGACTTGACTTCTTGGCTAAGCATCTTCTGACATAAAATTATTCTGTATGTCAGAACATTACAGGTATTTAAATAAAGTAGAAAATAGCACAGTGGGGAAAAGTATTCCAAGATTTAACACACTACAGGACCTTTTCTTTCCTTATGCCAGCTTAACACGCACATGCGTATATTTTCATATATATATATATACACACATACATATATATATATATGTACACAGTCCATTTTCCATGCTCATACTCAACCTTCAGATACAAAAAAAAGTTCTTAACTGCAAAAAAAAACATTAAGAGGAGCTGTGTCCATTCCACCCCAGAGCTGAAAGAGAAGGCTTTAGTTACATCCGTATCAATAAATTGAACAGGGGTTGGGCTTCGTACTAGAGCTTGATTTTCTTCCTGGACTTACTGGAGCAGGTGCATTCTTCTCTTCCCAAACTGTCTGCACTTGTATGAGAACCGGATACAGCTTCATCCAGGCTTTTCCTGGCTCTCCCACAGGCATATCTATAATTCTTCAGCACATGTTGGGGTTTTTTTATAGATAACATATTTTTTTCATGGAGATTAGTGCTAACAAGGGCCTACTGCTCGTTTCTCCTTCTGCTTTATGAAGTCATGTTTTCCAGCTGAAAAAGTAAGGACACTTCCCCCTTGACATCTGGTGACCCACCATGCATTACACAGGACCAACCAGCCAGCCATCTTGGTGCAGTAATTTAAAGTTATCCATTTTACCTAGTTTTACATCATTTCTCACCCTGACTATGAATGGCAGAAGTGCAGCTTGGTAAGGACCACTCTGATCCTGGTGCCATACATCAGTGATGCAATGTCTTTGAGAACCTCTGTAGGACTGTTTGAACTCCCACGATTCTTCATTTAAGTGAAAGGAGCAAAATAAAGGTTTCTCTGTGACCAAAGTAATTCCCCTCCTTTCAACTGGAAACACATCATACAGTACATACTTGCAGCAGATAAGGGTGGCTGCCAGAGTCAAGACTGATTTCCCGGAGGCTTTTACAGAGGCCAAAATACAGCAGAGGAACAGGTCCTGATGAATACCTCTGAAAGTGGAAAACACCTTCTTCCTTCAGTTTTGGTAATCTGAAGGATTACCCACAACACAGCAGGAGGAAAATAATGCTACTGAAACTGCATTTTGAGAATCATCAGGGTTTTTTACTAGATATACAATATTGCAGCATTAAACTCATGGGTATAGCACAAGAAAATGTAGCCCTTAGGGATCATAAGACCCAGACCTGCAAGCTGCTCTAAGGAACTGTATTTGTACATTTAGCCAGAGAAACTTGCTTTGCTAACATGGAATGCTGCATTTTCTATTTTTTTCTTTTTTCCTTTTTTTTTTTTTCCTTTTCTTTTTTTCAGCGCAGCTGAACCTACAGCAAGTTTAACCTGAGGAAGTGATAGAAATTAGCTGCTGTCTATCCTGGCATGTTCTATAGAGGTTTCACTTTGATTTGCATGTGTCTACACAACGCTTCTCCAAGAAAGACAGCTCAGCTAAGCTGCTTCAGAAATGCACGGTTCCCCCTTAGAATCGCATAGCTAGAATGAACATTAGGGGCCAGTCCTGGACAACGTGCAAGTTACATCACATGCATCACCTGTGGAGTCTAGGGCAGGATGTCCTTTATCCTTATATGAACAGTAGTTCATATAAGTGTCCATTTTTATAAACAGGGCCAGGGGAGGGGAACCTCAATCTATCCCACTCCCACTAGTTTGATGCCAGTGCCAGCAATAGATTCCCAGAGCCCGGAGAGGGGTTGCAGGTCAGCAGGGGAGCACCTGAAAGGCAGCACATGGGAATTCCAGCTGCTCCAGCCAGTAACCAACTCCATTGGGACCCAACTTAAATGCCTCTATGCAAACACGCATAGCACGGGGAATAAACAAGAGGGGTTAAAGACGTGCACGTGCCTGCAGGGGCATGATCTTATTGGCATCACTGAGACCTGGTGGGATGGCTGGAGTGCTGGGATGAAAGACCACAGGCTGTTTAGGAAGGACAAGCAGGAGAGATGAGGAGGGGAGGAGGGGCTGTCACCCTCTGTGTCAGTGACCAGCTGGAGGGCATGGAGCTCTGCCTGGGGATGGATGAGGAACCAGCCAAGAGCTTACCGGTCAGGACTAAAGGGGGGGCAGGGGCAGGTGATGTTGTAGTGGGAGCCCAGTGATTGTCCTTCCAGTGCTTAAGGGTATAGTGTGAGGATCATTTCAAATGCACATATGGAGTGGACACTTGATAATACCATGGAAAGAAGCAGATACACAACAGATATTAGATGCAGTGTTTAAGGGAGCAACCATGACAAGGCATATATATTTAGAAAAAAAGAACTAAAAGACTGATTCCACAGCCTAAATAACTACAAGCTTCATCTGCCCAAAGTTAAGTAACTAAAGCTCAGCTGAGTCTGAACTAATTGGCATACACTCTTTTTAACCAAGGTAGAGTGACTGGCTATCATGAAGCATGATCCCAGTGCCTATGCAAAGTTAAAAAAGCCTGATCACCATGAATACACAGACTGGTAGATGTTACTCCCAACTCAAGACAGACTCTCCACTATGTGCTCAGCTTTGTCAGTGCAATATGTTGTAACAGCCAAAAGTTGCACTAACAGACTCTTGCACTGGGGTTTCTTATGCTCTGTGTGCAACCCTTGAAGAAATGCGACCACAGAACCAGATTCAACCCATTTTTGATGCTTAGATGTTTGAAGTGGAAGCCCTTTTCCACTATAGGGTATCAAAGTATTTCAGAAAGGGGCTTATTATTGTGCTGCTTAGGTGACTCAACAACAGTCATGGTTTCCAATGCAGATGTAACCCAGAAAAGCTTATGCTACAGCCAGGCATGAGACAGCGGGACATGTCCCAGGCTCACAAGCTCTCTTAGGTGCAGAGTGTGGACAGAATCCTGACATCCTTCATGCCATGCTTCTACCTTAACCACACAGGCTTTTCCTTTTCCATACATCATCCTGATGCTCCTAGGAAGGAGATTAATCATTTTGTATCTCATTTTTCCACCAGGAGTGAGTCAAGCATAGATGACTGAAGTGACTTAGACACATTCTTAGGACAGTGCCAAGAAGAGAAAGCAGCTTTCATAGACTTAGAGGCAGGACTGAGACACCAGCTTGTTCAAACTGGAGATTCACTAAGGCCCATGAGGCAATGGAAAGTGTTCTGCTATTGCAGAAAGTAGAGAAAGTCAGAAACATTTCATTTATTGGGGAGAAATTTTTCAAACATTCCCTCTAGACCTGTCCCTGTCCTTAAAAAATATCTACCAGGATATTCAGTGATGAGCCTGGCAAGTAAAATTCATTGCTCCACTGCATGCTGAAAATCACACATTCTAGATACTGATTTGACGGTATAGCACTATTTTCCTCACTCTTGACCCTATACTAACCTTTCACTGTTTTACAAGGGATAATTACCCATATCATTCCTTCCCTGTCCCTAAGGGACTAATGACCTTATCACCTCTTCCTTGCTAACACATCCTCCTGCTCCTCATATATCCATTCTGCAAGTGGTTAATGAAATTGTTATACACAGAGCAACTGGTCACAACACGTTCTTAGCTTGAAATGTACTGCTTCTGTTTCAGACCTGTAGAAGGGTTTCCCTGCCCCTAATTTGTCTGTTCTCCTAGCTCTGTCACTGACTTAATAAAACATTATGAAAAGGCTGTGTCCATAAAAGTCTTGCCTAGTTAAATTCATCAGCTTTCACCTGAAGGGGGATGGAGTTTAAGCCCTGCTGAAACCTCTAACATCTGCTTGTTGAGGGAAGCAGATGGTGGTGGCCTGGCTCACTGGGTGCTCTGGAGTAGCGTGACCAGCTGTTATAAAGACAGGAAATATTTTTCTCTCTCTCAGTTTCATGGTAAGGTACAAGGAATCCCTGACTTTTCTTTTGGAGGAAGAGTGACTGTTAATTGTTTCCAGAGCAAGACATGGTTTTGGAACAGGCCTTGGAATTATCCAGCAAGGTACAGGAACATATATGCAAAGACCAGAGCTTGTTGGGACGTTGACAAATGTTTCCTGAGGACACTAGTTATTGGCATGGTTTCTAGAAGTCATGTCTTCTGCATTCAGCAGACCAGTTTGCAACAAGCTGTGTAAGATAGGGAATGACTTTGAGGTCCCTCTCTTGGAAGCAGGGAAGGTCATGTTGCTTGAGAGCTGACAATTGGATATAAACCCTTTAAATTACAAATAGTGGCTGGGTGCACCCCCAACGCAGAGCTGCTTTTCTCCCTGGGATACAGTGAAACAGCATATCTTCTGTGATCTTTCCACCAGAGTGTGTGTAGCTGGCAGCTATCACTGGACTCTGTCCAGAATGAGATGTCCAAGACGTACATGTCTGCTTTGCCTTAAGCCAGGAGAGCTGATCGCTGACGTCACCGTGCAAAAAGAAAGTAGGGAGGTTGCTCTGGGGGTCCACAAACCGTGTGTGGATTGGTAAACTCCAGCTTCCATTGCATCTAGGGGAGAAAAATCAGCACCTCCAGGGTGCATCATTAAGATTAGATGGCAAAAAACCTTTGGGACTTCCAGTGGTGGCTGTCTCCACTGGTGGCACAGCATGCCAAGGCCCTTAGACCATGAGGTCTCCACAGACCTCCAGGAAAACAAACAAGTGTGTTGGCTTCCTACTTTCCCAGTTAGGCCAGAGTTGGACCCTGAAGACATTTTAGGGCCTCTATTCTCCATCTCCATGTGTGGAGGCACCTACATTTTGCATAGTGGAGGCTAAGTAGGCTTGCAAGGTCACCCATTTTGGTAACCACGAGCCATTAGCTCAACCCTGTCTATTTGACCCAGTTTAGCCCTTAACTGACAGCAAAGTTACCCCTTTGCCTTCTCCATCCAACAGTTACCTCCTGGGGACATATTAGATATTTGACGGGTTTGAATCATTTTTAGCTCCCTTGATCCAAGCGTAAGTTTATCATTTTCCTAATTTATGTAGCTCCATGCCTTATTTCCCAGGAGAACATAATCATCAAACAATGGACTGGGATAGGACTATGCTCCACCTCTCGTGCAGAAGGATCCAAATCCATCTGTGCTGGCACAAGGTATAGACAGGGATCCAGTACTCACAGGACCAGAAAGAGCAAGTGACAAGGAGACTGATGTTGTAGTGCGTGACAGAGGACACCTGGGTGCCAGACCTTGCTCCCCAGTGCTGTTCTGCACATGATGCTACGTCTCTTTGATGCAAAAAGACCTCAGCAGACATCCAAACCCAGCTGTTGGGAATCTGGCCCTTTCCTCCTGTGGGTAGACAAGAGGGAGGGGTGTATGGCACCTCTCTCAAAATCTTGTCTGTTCACACAGAAAATAATCTCAGCCTGAAATGCCTTTCAAGAGAAATGAAAAGCAGAAGAGGGAGAAATTGCTCATACGCTGTAGGATGAGGGAGAGGGAGAAGAAAGCATAAAGAATGCAAAAACAAGGAAAAGCTTGACTTGGAGAAATAAGAGATTCTAGATCTTTTCCTTCCTGAAGGTTTGGATCTAATGGTACCTTCATTGCTTCTGTTCCCTGTGCAGTGACTGGTGTCTCTTCCCAGGCCATCACAGGTGCTTTTCCCCCTTGCATGGAGCAGACCTACATCAACCACAGCCAGAGCAAATTCCTGATTCCTCCATCACGCCTCTGCCTCTGTGCTGGGTTCGGGATGTACTTTCAGGAGACAAGAGCAGCAGACACATGCATGCACTCAGCTGCCCTTTTGCTCTGGCAGACCATTTCCACCGTCCTGTGGAAATCTGACCTGCCTGCCAAGAACAATAACAAGACGGGCATGGGAAGGTCCTAGCTGGCTACAGCATGAGAAAACACTGTCTGCATTCAGGGAGTGAACATCCAGCATCTTTTTCCTCCTCTAGCTAGGGTACTTTCCTCTCTTGGGAATATTCACACCATGCAGATGTTACATCTCAGGATGAGGTGTGGGATTTTCATGTTGCTTTCTCCAGTAGGTTTATTGCAGCTGCCATCAAATCCTATAGAAAGGGAAACCTTGGGTGTCAGTGAGCGTAAGGTTCAGATTTTATGTGTAATTCAGGATGCAGACACACATTTACCCAAATAGGGATTGCTGAAAGAGACAGAAGGGCATCTCCTGCACTACTATGTGACACTGGCCTGGTCAAGTGCCCTTGTGGGACACATCCATCCAACCTCCCCACTCAGTTGAGAATAAAACTCAATCTGCCCCATCGCACTGTACTCACTGAACAATTAATTTTAACCTGTGCAAGACCTGTTCAAAATCAAATCATGTTTGTCTGTATGAATCCCATTCCCTGAGGTGGCTGTGATTTGTTTGGTTTATTTAATTAATCCCTACATCTCTCCCAACTCCCTTCCCATCACAGGAGGGAAACCGGTCCGCAGGTGGCTTTCACCTTTGGGGCAGGTTTTTGTCTGCCACATCACAGTGCAAAACACTGTCATCTCCTTAGGGAAAGGCTGGGGCAGCCAGGAATGAGATTTCTGTTAGAGGGGAATGGCAAAGGGGATGGGAAGGGGTTGAATTTTTATTTTTCTTAAGTTATGTTAGTGATATGCACAGATATGTGAAGTATTTAAGCTGGCATACAAAAACTGTGATCTTAATAACGATTCTGCAAGAAATTGGCCTGGGGTGCTGGCCATGTAGCTAATCCCAAGGCTGCAAGACATTGAGCATCTTCCCTTGTCTGCTGGTGCCTTTGCCAGCATTGAACACAGGGGGACTGCAATTTCAATGGGGATCCTCTATGAATTACCAAAAAACCAAAAAATAAACATATGAAAGTCTTGGATGTATAACCTGTTTGCTACTGTACTGTGCACTTCAGGGGTGAAAAAAAAAGGGGGGGGGGGGGGTCGGGGCGGGGGAGGGGACCAGTGACAGTTGTACCTGCCATTTACTTATGCAGTTTCAGGGTTTTGCTATGATCCTTCAGGCTCGAAAGCTCACAGTTCCAGAAAGGGGAAAGGAAATTCCCCCTGCAATGCATGTAGCACTCCTAGCACACCCTCCTCTCTCCCATGAACTGATACAACTCAGTAGTCCCAAAGAAAATTAACTCTACAAAAAAAAGAAGTAGCAAAGACCTTTTTTTCTGTTTTAGTGTATGAAATTGGCCCACAGAAGGATGCAATGAGCACCAGAGTGAGCCCAGGGGAGAGTGTGCATGAGAGAAGGACCTCTCGCTTTGGGTGGAAATAAATCATTAAATTATTTCAGCTGCTCAGGAAACTACAGCCACAGAGCTATTATGGCCAGCTAATCCATGTTTCTTCTAAGGACCAACCTATATGTGCCATTCATCCGCAAGTTTCATTGATCTCGATGTCTATAATTTAGCATCTTTAAGTATACAAATCCTTTTACAGATCACTGGCTCCATAAGTCACTACAACATGTGCTGAAAGCCCTGTTGAAGACAGAAATAAGTTTATGCACCACTTTTCCTGTCATTACTTTTTGATTATTACTAGTAGCTAAGCAGGATTTTTTTATTTTATTTTTTTTTTTTGGATCATACAAAAATGGAAGGAAGTCTCTTTGTTCTGAAAGAAGCAACAGTCATTGTTTCCTAGTGACTATTTGGAGAAAAGTGCATAAAAGTAAGGAATGCCCAGTTACATCAAACAAAAGTTACTTCCATTTCAGAAATCTCCAAGTGACGCTACAGTGCAGGTTCCCAGATTTCACTGAACTTCTAACATAAATCCTTCTGCTTTATTTCCTGTGTGTCTCTTGTACAAAATTCTATACTGATTTTTAACATCAATTTCTCAAAATCTGGTTTTGCCCTTATTAGAGTCAGAAAAAGGAGTTTGCTAACTAGATGAAACTCAGTAAAACACCTCTATAAAGCATCTACACAGAAAAAGATCCCTGTGAAAGAAAAAATTATTCAGTCTGCTTTAAGCAATAAATTGAGTTCTAATCTTGGAATTTTGAACCTAGCTTGAAGGACAAAACCACCACCCTGTCTTTTCTCCAAGGAAAAATCAACTCAATGTATACTATTTCTAGGCGACAATTCTCTAACCTGTTCTGAAAAAACTCAGTGGAGACTCCAACCAGGTATTTTTTTCTTCAGAAATCAGTTGCAAGACTTCATTCGTCTTGAATTTTTTTGTTCAAGGATTGGGTGAGGGGTATTTTTAGGGGGGAGAGCTGCCTTGTGTTGAGATCTTTGCCCCAGGCATAGTTTATCTTTCTTACTTCAGTTTAATTTCATAACTCTTTATCCTGACTGTGATAGGAACAGAGAACAGACTGTTCACTCTCTTCCTGAATGGATCCTTCCACTCTGAAATATACACACTACAGATTCAGAAAATACCAAGAAAAAATAAAAGAAGTTTACAGGAGAGGCAGTTCTGCACCCTGTTGTAAAGCTTTCACAACTGGCAGACACTTTTCCTACAGATGTTTCACACCCATCTATACTGAAATGACTGCTTAAATCAGAAGAATGAGCACCCCTTGCTTTTTGTCACCGCCACAGCTGTCAGTGCCTCAGGGTGACATTTCTTTGGCAAATAGTTCTTCTTGGTGGAAAAAAAAAAAAAAGGCATATTTGGCAACATTGAAATAGGTTATGAATTCATACTGTTTTCTCCAAACTACGCATTACAGTTACTGGGAGAAATGAAAAGGAAAGCCAGGTTATGTTGACATTTTTTAACTAAAACTCTTGGGGTGGGGATGTGTGTAATATCAAAATAAGTTTTTAATTTTACCATACTTTTGTTGTTTTTTTTTTAAAAAAGGGATTCATTTAGAAATAATCAAATCCAAACACTGTATTTGTGCTGAAACAAAATGCATCATTCCTCTGAAAGAGAATAGGCTTGGTCTTTTGATTCACTTTCATCTCCTTCTTTCTCCTAATCATCAACAAATTAAAGAGGAGAAGCATGAGTTACTGACACTCTTGGCATTTTTTTAAATTATTATTTTTACATGATTCAAACTCTTAAATTGTGGGCTGGTCTTTTTCACAGAAGACAAGGCTGGATGAGGGAAGAAAAGCAGTGGTCCCTGGTGCTAGTTATGGTTGGCATCTCCCTTATGGCAAAGCGTGTGTGCACTCACCGGTATTTGTATGTCTGTAATTCAATGAGGAAATTAAAAGGAAAAAAAAAATTAAATCTTTGTGGAAGGAGGACTGGGAAAGGCTCATGCACTGTATCAAAAGCAAAGCTCGTGTATAATGTCTAAAGGCATAAATCTTTTATTATTATAACCAGTCATCATTAAATCAGTCAAGAAGGTTATGTAACAAGGAAATGAATTAGACCTGCTATCACCATTTAAAGCAGAAGCCTGGAAAATTCAACAGCATGGAGTGGTCCGAGGCTCCTTTCTTCCTTCTGCTCCACCATGAGTCCTACCGCCGGGATCCCCAAATCCTGCGCTGCGCTGTGAGGCCGTGTGCTCATCAGGAGCTTTCCCAAGGGTGGGCGGGAGATCTCCTGGGGAAAGAAGCAGCTGCTGGTCAGCAATATGTGCTTTATCAGGCTTCTGCCTTCATATTTTCCTGGGATTTAGGATTTCCCAGGTTTCACCGGTGCTGACTCACTAGACCTTAAATCTTAAATCTGAGCTGCCACAGTCAGTAGAACTGGGGGAAAAAAAAGAAAGAAAAAAAAAAAAAAAAAAAAAGGAAATGGGTAAAATTAGGATACTGCTCAGCTCTGGGTTTTTTCTTCACATATATGCTTGGGTATATCTTTAATTATCTCATCTTTCTCCTCCTGCCATGAAAAATGAGGCAGACACACCCTGTCACATTTGCTTTATGGAGTCCCATTGGCAGAGGCACGTGCAGCATCTACAAGAAGGTCTTGCTTGTAGGCAGGGCTGGAGTGACATCCCCCCGTGCACATCTCCTCCGGGCCACTGCTCAGCTCCACAGCTCTCTCCTGAGGACTGCAGGGTCCTGCTGGGTCACAGCACAGAGTAGCATGGGACAGGTGTGTGACAGGAGACATTTCATGGCTCTCAGATCTCTGTTCCTCTGTGGATGTCAGGGGTGGTATCCCAGCTCTGTACAGGTGCCCATGCATGGCATCCTACTGTATCTCCTATTTGATACATTAGTTACGTAGGGCTTTTTCCATATTTGTATTTGCAGCTTTTTGGGGGGGTGATTTAGATATTTTTAAGACTACTTGATACAAAGAGCGAGCACAGGACTTAAGTGTTCCTAGCTGCCCAGGATTAGCCATGCCAACCAAAGCACTGCTTTCATCTTATCTTTACTGAGGCTTAGGGATCTGTCAGCTTGTGATCACTAGCTTGTTCTTCATCTTTCACATAGTCCCAGACATCCTCATCTTTTATACTTCCAGTGTCCATGTCCTTTACATTACATTTTCTCCTGTTTTCCCCTAATTTTGCCTAGTACTTCTCAAGGATGGGTCCCAGGCAGTGAAGCAATGTAGTTGTCATAAAAGAGAATTTCCTTTATGTGAAATCATTCCTGTAAAACCTGCAGGTCTGGGAGGCATGGCTGTCAGGGGAACTGCACCTCCTGACTTTGGATTTTGACAAAATCTGGGTACAGTTAATATGTTTTGCAACCCTTTCAGCTCAGGGTTAGTGTACTCCAGTTCCCGAGGATTGCAAAGATGCTGGTAAAGCAAACAAGAACTAAAAACCAACGTAAGTGAAACTAAACCATGTGAAATACAAACCCTATTAAAAAGAGAGGGAAACCACTGTTTGGCAGGTGGGAAATAAAAAACAGATCAGGGGAGGGAGGGAGGAAGGAAGGAAGGAAGGGAGGAAGGAAGGGAGGGAGGGAGGAAAGGAAGGAAGGAAAAGAAGGTGGGTGTAGAAGAATGAAGGCAGGTTAATTAACATTGACAATACACAGCTGTGGGCTGGCTTCAGGGGCGGTGGGCTGGCTGATGTGGATAAGGTGCAGCTGTGGCTGGTTCCTGCTAAGTAGTTAAATAGCTCTAAGGGGGATGGGAGTGCTGGGTGAAGGGAGGCCTGGAAGAAGCAGAGGGAGAAGAGAGAGCACCCTGGATGTGGGAGAGACGAGGAGAAGGATTCAGAAGAGGCAAGAAGCAGGTGGACTGGCCCAAAGTGGCTGAAGAAACAACACAGACAGTAGATGAATCTTTGAAACCTTGTGGGGGACTGGTAGCTGTGCTGGGGCAAGGTGTGAGCACTACCTATTGAAGTTAACCTGGGATGGTAAAAGCTGTGTTGCAGCTGGCTAGTTTTGATAGTGTTGCAACAGCAGGAAGGATCTCTTTTCTATCTATCAGATCCCTCTTTTGTTGTATAAACTGACTTGATTTATAGCTGAGGCATGTATTCTGCCATGTTGGCACGTGAGAAACTATGGGAAGAATGACTTCTACTTGAGACAAATTTATTTTCCCTGGCACAGCTGAGGAGCACTCCCAGGGCAGAGTAGCTGCTTGTGAGCTGTAATCATTGTGGGTCACATCTCAACTGTGGGGTCGGATACACTTTTGTACCACATCCCCAGATGCTGCACTACTTGTGTATATCCAACATGTTGGTGGGCTAAGCTTTCAGGTTGGGACATCTGTATTTAGCTGTCTAGGTAAGTGATAGGCTTTCAGGTCTCTGTGTGTACGGGGAAGGTCTAAGGCTCAGTTCAGTTGCCCACACAGAGTCATCCAGTGCTCTGAAAGACCTTAGAGTACTGGCAACATCTGCACCAGGCTAGGAGATCTGACCAAGGACCTGCATGAGGCTTATGCCCTTTTGCAGCACCAGCTGGAGGCAAGGTACTCAAGGGCATCTCAAATGGCTCTTGATGTCTGTATTTAAGCACCTGAGTACCACCCCACCCTCATGTATAGGTGTGTGGGTGGCCTTATGCATACCTAGTGTTTAGACTCTTATTACAGCCAATGGATGTTGGTCAATAGTCAGCTAAGACTGGGCAGCGATGTCATTTAACTTCAAGAAGACATCTGAGTTTTGTGCATTAAACATTTTGTTCACATGGTCACACCTCATTTTAGTGTCTGACTTCTGTTAAGTGAACCCATCCATGAAATGGCCTGCAATATCAGACATCCACTTAGGTCTCAGAAGAGGAAATAAGGGTATAAGAACAGACTGAAAATGCCAAGTTATTAAAAATCCGGGAAAAAAATAGTTGCAAAGTTAAATTTCTAAAAATTTTATCTGTGACTGTCTCAATACAGATCATCTGGTAGCGGTTTCCTGATGACAGGTATAGCAATGATTCATTGATGTTAATGCAGTAACTTGGAGATGTGAATTTAAGCACTTAGACTACCATGATCCTCTTCTGTGTCTCAGACCACACCTCATACTCCCAACCTGAGCTGGTAGCCTATATCAAAGACTGTTCCTTCTTCTAAATATATCATCCTGAATCCACTAATACATCATATGTATCAATACTTATGCTCAATGTTATGATCTTTCCTATGGTATCTTGTTTTATGAAGATAAAAAGTCTCTAATTGGTTTGGAGGACAGAGGTCTCAGAGGCAAAAATAGCTTCCCATCATCACAGGAAGTTTGTCACTCCCATGGGATGCTGTTAAGCATTTGAAGTGCCACAGAGTGATGATGAACTGACATATTGCTGATGTATGTGAGTTTAAGAGCTAATGTTTAGTGAAACCTAATTCTAAAGAGTCTCTTGGGACTCAGCAAGATACGTAAGGTTACAACACAGCAGTGTTAGCAAGCCAGACACTGTTGGAGACACGCATAGCAAACTTGGAGCACAAGATGCAAGAAGCTCTTAAATCAAGAACTGCAGAACTGTGTCCTTTGGAGGAGCAGCATGAGGCAAGTTGGGAGGCCCTGTGGTGTTGGAAGTGGCACAAGGTACCTCTATTTAGGCAGCAGAACCTCTTTTCATTTGAGAGGCGTAGATTTCCTAAGCTCCTAAACTGAGAAGTCTATTGGAAGCCATAGCACATCTCGCTCAGCCTCTAGCTGCTCTTTGAGAACAGCTCTCATCGGTCCTGTGTCGTATCTGCCCGCCCCTGTAGATGTTACAGACACCCAGAGGTATCTCAAATAGCTCCGCGTATCTGAGATCCGCCAACTGCATCCAACCTTATGTTTCTAATTAAAGAGTCTAGGTTTTTTGCATAGCAGAGAAAAGCAATCCATCACCCTTGTCTAAAACACTTAGAACTGAATATATCAGCCTCTAGAGGTACCAGTTTCTCTCCCTTTACGTTAATAGCAGCCTAGACAATTGGGACACAATCCAGTTGCCTGCAGGTGCCTGAGAAGACACACATGGCTGGCAGGTACATCTCAGGACCCATGGGAGAGCTAAACCCTGCTGCAAAGGCAGATAGAGACTAGACAGGTTTGCTAAGGACTGGAATGGGATGAGGCACCTAAAGCTGAACCCCTAGTTTAGGCTTTTTAAGCAGCAGTGACAAGGTGGAATGAAC
Source organism: Falco biarmicus (assembly GCF_023638135.1). Taxonomy (NCBI): domain Eukaryota; kingdom Metazoa; phylum Chordata; class Aves; order Falconiformes; family Falconidae; genus Falco; species Falco biarmicus. The sequence continues at coordinate 59,898,925 of NC_079291.1, read as the reverse complement.
TCATCCTACAGAGACTGAGCAGTTTTCCTGCTCCCCATAGTATTACCCCTTCCCTTCCAAACCAGAGCAGCCCGGACACTTCAGCCTGTGCTCGGTCTGCTGCCAGTGATTCACTGCACTCACCACCACATCCAGCGCACAGGGTGCAACGCCTTTCATGAGCTTTTCCAAGAGTTTCAGCACTCAGACCATGGTGCCCTTCACCACCACAGCACCAGCTTTGCACAGGGGTTAGCTGGTGCGTGTAGTGAGGCTACAGGCTGCCAGTTACAATCAGGTGCACAGCTGTGAGAGGAACTAAAATTAAAAGCCTTCTGGTAGCTGATTTTTTCTTTTTCCTCCATTGTAAGCCTAAAATTTAGCACTGTTTTTCATATTAAGCCTGTTTTGGGGGTTTTGTTTTTCTGTCTATTCAATCATACAGCAGGTTATGTGCTTACAAGGAGTTCATGTTCAAAGGCCATAAAAATGAAAAATTAGTGTTGTCTTCACAGACCCAATGCAAATAGCAAAAATAAAAAAAAATAATAATAATGAAGAATGATTTAGCCGCCTGTGTTCTAGCAGAGGATAATTTGGCTTCATCTTAATGCCTAAGTTATGCATTGATTTGTATCTGAATTTTGCACAGAAGTTATGCAACTCCCTGGATAGTGCTTAAAGCTTAAAGTATGAGGTGGTGACAAATGCTGGAAATGACATAGGAGGAAAAAATGGACTTTGGTACGTGAGCCATCAGGTGGTCCTGAGAGCAATACATTTTGGAAAGAAATTACGCAGACAGGAATGACCGTCTTATATTCTGGTTTAGCTCCCTGTGGAAGTATGTCCCACATATTGCATATAAAAAGGAGGAGAAGGGAGAAATACAAATTATTGCTGACGTCTACTCAAAAAATGTGAGATCCCAAACTAATTGTGGCCAGATGTTATAGTACAGAATAAGAAGGAAAAACTCTTTTATTCTGACTGAAGGTAGCAAGGCATGTAAGAGCTCACATCAGCTGCAGCTGAGTGGCAAAACTAAGGTTTTTTCCAGAAACTGTGGAATAATTTGAATGAACACATGTACTTTTGAAGTCTAGTCCTGCTAAAGGACTCAAGGTCCTTGTCATGAATAAATTAAATATATATTAACTTAACTTTCCAGGAATCCCAAGATGAAATTTGGCTATTTTAGGTTGATGGTTGGGTGTTTGTTCTTTTTCCCTTTCTTGTTCTTTTAGAAGTTGGTAAACACTTTTTCATGGAAATCAAGTTTTGTTTGTTTACTAAAGAAAAAAAATACCTTAAATTCAGTGATTTTTCCTTAGGTAAGAGAAGCACACTCACCACTTTTAAAACTCTCCGGTGTACAGGGGGACAAAAGTTGGCAACACAACATAGCTGTGAACAAACTGGCTTTTAAATGACTTATTCACAGCATCATCTAGGTTTGGTCACACTATTTCTCCCTGCTTCTCAAGCACCATTTTTAAGCTACTTTGACATGCATGCTGCTATTGCAAACCTTGTGTCAGGACCCAGGTCAGACAGCGCAGAGGGTTTTTATTGCTGCACCCAGCATGATACAGATATAACCTGTCATCAGTAGGCTGAGGCAGAGGCTCATCCAAGTCCGTGGCACTTTCAGTGGCCAATGAGCAATATGAAGTCATTTAGTCTCCCACATCACTTATATTCCATCCAAAAACTAAAACCCAGCAGCACTGCTTTTATATGGTAGCAGATTCCTAAATCTCCTGTACGGACTACCCACCTGAGAGAGTCAAAAGCCCACTCTCTCAGGTCTAAAGCACTGCGTTATCTTACCCCTCCAAAACCATCATCAGATGAGTCTCATTCCACAAATTCAGCCAGCAGTGCTACCGTCTCCAATTAATTCTTAATGCATCCCATCTCAATGCCTATTTTATGTCTCAGCAGCAGAGGCTGGCAGCTGTATTTCAGTATGCAGCCTATACTGAGACATTCATGTTAGTAGAACAAGGCACATGCTAAGTATAATTTCATTATTATCTATTTCTATATGGATATCCATGGGGAGTTTTTTCTACCTATGCACCTATTCACCCATCCAGCTATAACCCTGAAGAGCTGAGCTAAATGAAGACCCCAGTTCCACAGAGCTTGGATGGCACTGCACTGGTAACGACACCGGTCACAATGTGTGCAGGTGGAGCCTTTCTAGGATCAAGACCAAGGTTTGCAGAGGCTAAGGCCAGTCAGAGCTTCTGGCTGTGTGAAAGCAAAGTTTCATTTAAAAATATCTTTATTCCAGTGCCCTTTCTACTCTTATCCTGTTTTGATTATTAAGGGAAGGTTATTAAGAGAAAGAGAGATAAGAATGACTCAAAAGACATCTAATCTTTTCCTTACCTAGCCTTTTCAGTGTAATCCACTTCCAAAAAAGTATCATAAACCAATAATATTTAGGTGTGTAACACTGGCAAAGTAAAGCAATCATCTCCATAAAATGCTCTGGACAGCTTCACAAAAGAAACTTCTGGAGGCAATGTCCAATAGCTTCCAGGTTCCAGTGATGTTTGAAAGCCTAGTTGCATTTGTAGCTTTCTGCAGCTCCAAGCCAAACCTGTCAACACAGCAAAATCACTCCAGTCACTTTAGATGGAGTTACTTTTGCCTAACTGGTAGGAATTGGCTCCAAAGCACTCTCTACTACAAGCTAAAATGAAACAAGGAGCATCTTCTAGACTTGAAGCCAGCTGGCAGAGACCAGCTCCCATCCAAACAGTCCACCTTTGTAACTATTCTGAGACAGTCATTGCACCCAGGTTACCTGTTGAGAATGAGCACTGGCCCATGCCACATCTGGAACTACTAGTCCAGAAATTATAACAAAAATGAATGTCACTAAATACTGAAGCGTGAACAACCTAAGCCTGTTCCCAGGCAAAACTGAGTGCGTAGCGGCCTGGGCATAGCCTGGGCAAAGAGCATCTGTGGTGCATTCCTCACATAGTAGGCTATTAAAACTCAGCCCTATCTGTAAGCGAGTAAATCATCTCGAGCGAGTGCCACATAAGTGTGTGCTTAAGTGTACTGGACAACCATAACCTCCTATTCACACTGCCAGATACAGCAAGTGCAGTCCCAAATAAACGGTGCAGTCTTTTTGTAGGGATGTGAAGCAGGGACTAGCTTTCTGTTTGCCAGGCCTTGGAACTTCACGTCTCTTGCTTTAACATCTGCATTTCAGCAGATGGTTTTACAGGGCTTTGGCCACTGACCACTGTACTGTCATTTCAGAAAAGTAACGCTGATAGATAAATCAGGCAGACATTCTCTTTTAGGTACCAAATGCTATAATGTGCCTTCAATAAATATTTACTGTCTTGTAGCATAGGACAAGCACTGGTCTTGAGACCCCTTTTTTCTTTGACAGCCCTGGTCAGATTTTTCAAATTAAAGAAGTACTGTATTAATAAGGTTGTGACTTACGATGAACCAAAGCTCCACACTATTTCAGGTTCACCTGCAAAAAGGATGGAAGATCATCTCTCATTAAACAGATAAGAGTAAGACAAGAAAAAAATGACAGAATAAAATGGGACACATTCATGGCAGTGGAAAATCAATGCTTATCATTGACTAGAGTTACAAATAAATTACTGCAGTGAACACTTCCCCAGACATCTCACAGCATAATCTAGAATCCCCCCTATTCAGCAGAAGGGCCAGATTTGATGTGTTGTTCAGCCTGGTTCAGGGTGGTGGGTGATTGTGACTGATAATCCCTGAAATTTCCCCAAATCTCATAGAAGACTTGAAAATCTTTATTTTACTTCTTGAGTTCAACCTCAGTGTTTGTGAAAACGGGCCGGTAGCCCAGCCTGGTTTAAGCAGGTAGGAAGGTAAAGGTTACTGAAAGCCTGTGGTTCTCGGGCACTTCTATACAGCAATTTTGTTCTTGATAGGGCAGTTGTAGGAATAGGCCTTCATATCTTGAGATATGTGACAGATCTCATAAAAGTAGAAAAGGACTGTCTTTTAAATATGTTTAAATATGTTACATCTTTTGTGGGACAATTTACATCCTAGGAAATACTGGCTTAGCTCTGCCACCTTGGTGCATGAGACTATATCTATTTCCCAAAAGGCTCAAGCCCTCAAGAGTGAGAAAAAGGAGCTCAAAGGTATTACCTTGGTTCCTCATGCTACAAGCATGCTGCCTAAATCTGCAGACATCCCGAAGAAACAGGTACATGAATTATCAGCTACATCACTTGCTTCAAAGAGGTGCCATACCGATCATCCCTGTACACCTACACTTGCCATGGAGATGTCCCCCAGCAGTGAACTGGGAAACTGCAAGAGTTCAAAAGCCTTGTCTAGCCTGATGCCTACCCAAAAGGAATGCTGGTAAGTACCTAAACTAGAAGTTAGTGACATTTATTAAGAGAAAAAGTCACATCTTGCTGTCTGAGCAAACCTTTATTACCAGAGTATCAGTTTGTGGTGTGCCTCAGGCACTTCATAGCCTTTATCCTGCCCAGAGCTTTTGTGAGTGATAGAAAAAAATGTCAAAGTGCTTGCCAGCCCTAAATTTGTGGTAAGGTAAAAGTTCCCTCTTCTTGAATATCAGTAAATAGATTAATTATGATAAAAGGTGCAATATACGTGATAAGCAGAACAACGCTCACTCAGCATTTCAGCTGTTTTTAGTGTTTCACACTTGGAAACAGAAACAGAACATTCAAACAGCTGGGGGAGAACCAAGTTGTGGGTCTTTTCCAACACAGCTCTCCTCTCTGCCTGCTGTGTTGCTTCCACCCTTGCCTCCCGCATTCAGTGGAGCAAACGTACAGATAGCATACGAGCAAACTCAAACAGCTGTGCAGTTGTTTGAAAACACCATAAAATGTGGAACATTTTATGGCAGGTCATTATTTCAAAGAACTATCACCAGTGCAGGTTGGCTTTATGACTTTCTCTGCCGCTTCTGATGAGGGCAGTTACTGTAGTGATAGGCACACTGCAATCACCTCGGATTAGACAAGTCAGAGCACGTTAAAAAGCACGATGGTACTTTGCCCACTTCTTTTAAAGCCAATGAATAACCTGGCTGGCGATGTTCCCGGCTTTGCCGCAGAAAATAGGGAGGAACACATCTGCACGTTTGTTTTTTTTTCTGTCCTGGCAGTTCTTTCATTAGGATGCTTTTCCACATTTAAATTGTTCCTTTGTTTCTTTTCAGAAGAAATTTTTTAAAAGAAGTATTTCAATCAACTGAGTATCTATTTTTCCTCATTAACTTTAAGGAGAGGCTGGGTTGACTAACTCATGTTGTAGATCTCTCCACCTGAATTTGTAAAAAGTGTTTCGTACTGAAGCAGTCAAAATCCCTACACTAAACAGGTGAAATTACAGGCAGTATGTTGAAATTACGTGCAGTCTCGGTGTTCAGCTTTCAGTTCCTACATGCTTTCCTGAATTTAGAAGTCACAGAGGGCACCAGGTTGAAGTTGGCATGTAATATGTGAGCCTAAAACAGCCTTTAGTCCTTGTTTTTATGGAAAATCAGGAAGGCTTGTGTTCAGGTTGTCCTTAGACATTGGCAATCTCATGATTTAATGCAAGCTATTAAAAGAGGAGAGCCTCAAGAGGATTTTTAATCCATGTTCCCATTTGTAGTAATCCATAACTAGTGATGGGAAAATGTGTTTGAACTAAAAAAAAAAAAAAAATTAAAAATGAAACACCTAGAAAAAGATACCCAAACCCAAACAATAAGTTCTCCAAGTGAAAACTACTGAAGAATTTTATGACAAAGTTACTGAGAAAATCATAAACAGAAGGTACTGGAAATTGCACTAAAATGATCCCATCCTTCTGAAATTTCCAAGTTACATTGAAAGTGAATGGTAAACAGATAATGTCTTGCCCTTTAGGAGCACAGAAGTCAAGGGATAAACACTGAAAGATATTTAAGCACCTGACTCTCATTCCCATTCAGTGAAAGGCACTATTTAAACATTGTGGATTTTAATTTAAAAGTTAGAGTCATATGAACAGCTACAGTCTGAAAGTCAAGTATAAAACATGAACTGGTCATCTGGGACACCTCAATACAGTCAATGTATAGTTAACATAACCCCATTTGTGAGCCATTTAACATCTCCATCTTAGACACTCTCGCCTATGTGTTCTTTATAAGTCCAGCTCAATGGCTTTATTTTAAACTCAAACCGTAATTGTAACACAAATAAGAAGAGGCTCCAATTTGCAGATGAAGATGTCTAGGGTGGATAAAAAGGATCACAGCACTGCAAATTGGTGACAAAGATAAAGGCTCGAGGGTCCTTGCTTTCCAAGCCCATGGTTGATGCACAAGCATCACACTGAGGCTCAGACTCCACTCCCTTCCATGCAGATTCTCTCACAGGCTAATGTCAAAGTAATGGTGAAGTCATGTTTTGCTTAATCCCCATGGATGTGCAAAAGAAACTTTCACTGGCACAACAGATGCTCTGCTAATAACTTTCAAAAGACTCAATTAGAGCTCACTGGGTAAACAACTCATTCATCCTGCCTGCTTTACTTACTGGTAATTTCAAAACTGAAATTAAAAACAAAATTAGTTGTTACCCCCCAAAAAAGGTATTTTAAAATACTTTCTAAAACTGCTTTTTCCCTTTGAAAAAATTAAAAGTTTTTTTTAAAAAAACATTCCATTGAAAATGCTGGGGTGTTTCTTTTAGCTTACATCTGATAATTCTTCAGGTTATAACATAAAATTATAATTAATTTTAAGCATCTCCAGTGTAGATTTTTTCTGCAACAGTGCCCCACTTCCTGAGCACTTAGGCGGAATATCAATTCCCTCAAAATCACACCAAAATCAGGCAACTGATCCCCTCCCTTTTTCTCTTTGAAATGTGAAGGCAATTCATTTCTTGTATATCCTTAAACTGATATGCTGAATCTCAGCTATTTCTTTGCTGCTTCTAGATTCTGCTGGTGTGTGGTCACTTCCCCATTCACATTCTTGATCTGAAAAAAAAAAAAAAAAAAGATTTACAAGGTGAAATGGATGCTGTACAATAAATGGTCTAAATTACTGTAAAGCTCTGTGAAAAGGTCCCCCACAAAGTCATAAAAATGATACATCTGCCAGTGATATTCCTGGGCCTTTTCCATCCAGGCAAGCGGTCTGCTTACTGGAGCTTTTGTTCAGCCATAATTCATGCAAACCTCAACTGTAAATATGCACTAATCGGTGTTGATAGTTGTTCAACTGGATCATAATTTTCAAACTTAACTTCCCTGTAATGTCAGTATTTTAGTTTGCATACCCGATACTGAGTTATTTGTAAGGATATGAAAGAACTGTCTCCTAGGGAAAGATAATTCCAAAGATCAGTTTTGGAGAAGACACACTACAGGTGACCTGGCACCTTAATTCAGCCTGGTGCAAACTCAGCAGACTTGTAAAAAAAGTATCTGGGGAAACTGATAAGATAAATCAAGTAAAAAAAAAATGAGATTACTTCATGCCAAACCCATCTTATGGATCCGGAAGAGCTGACAAATAATCGAGTAAGAATAATTCACAGATGAAAGGAATGATGTAAGATAATAACGAAAGCACTGTTTTGACTAATAATTCTGCTTATCATCTTCACACAGCAAAAAGCCAACTACAGGAGTACTTTCCAGTCTGGCATCAATGCTGAAAGTTCAGACATGGAGGTCTAAATACAAGTGAGAGATTATCTTCCCTAACTTTATCAAAAAGTTTATTATATTCTGTAGGATATTGGCCTATAATTCACCTCTAATCACTGGGGAAAGATAGGCTCCCTAGGAGGCAATTCAGGATGGACAATGAGTGAAGGGAGCATGGAAAATTAATTCATCAGAAGAAAAGGCAAGATCTTAGGCTTACACCTTTCGGCTCTTTTACTCTTGTGGCATTTCCTACTTGGCCAATTTTTGTTCATAGTTTTAAATTATTTCCTTCTTCTATATCAGTGATCTAATTCTGTAGCGGCAGGCAGAACAGTAATCTGTTGTCCCTTACACAGTTAAATTCATTACTGAAGGAATTTGGCTACAGAAAGATGGCCAGGAAAATTGAGACTCCATTTTGGAATATATTTAATCAGTTTAAAATAGAAAGCCAAAAGAAAATTGGGGGGGGGGGGGGAGGAAAGGGGGGGGAAGTAATTTCTAAAACTAATTATAAAACAATATTTTGTTCTTGAAAATTAGTGTTTGGACCCACAGGTGTTTCACAGGAAAATGCTGATTTTACAGAAAGGAGGAGGTCAGAACAGAATGGACTACATCTAGCTGGAGAGCTCTTACAAAGACAGACATGTATGTGCACTGATATAGTCAAAAGAGAATCACTTTTTAGAAGCTTATGACACAGAGCAGAAAATAATTTCAAAATATTGTAGTTATGTGAAAAACTGACACGTGGAAGAAAATTAACCCTTCAGGCCCCTACTGATTATAAAGCCCTGTGGTGTCAGTATCTACACCAGAGGGAGCTGTCCTAGGGTTTCTCCCCAGTCAGCCACCAGTGGGGTCAAAGGCACAATTCATCTGATCCTAAAATAAACCTCCGCAATGGATCAGATAAATCACACCCTAAAAAAATCTCACATCTCTATACTGTTTATCAGTGAAAGCTAGGATCATGAATGCCAGTGGCTTGTACCTATACTACAGATATCTACACTTAAATCAGATAAATCCTACTTGACAGATTTAAGCTTCTTTACTTAAAGGAAGAGCTGCACTTGACCCATTCAGTTCAGTATATATGTATAGGGAAATTTTATTGTGCAGTCATGAGACTCAGGAACTTCTGTGTCAGTCCAAGATGTTAATGGCTTCTTTCAGAAATGAGAAAATCCGATCCCTTCTTTGCTCCTCTTGCCTACAAAAACTGGGAATTGTGAGACACTGTGCTGTGCTCCTGAGATTAGATACATGAGAGATGCTTTGTGTGTATAATTTTACTGTATTAAGAGTCATATCCCAGCTGTCTTAAATACTCGACTTTAAATGTGAGGAATTATCTTCTGAAGGTATCTTTATACAGAACTCATTAGCTTAGAGTAATTACAAACTAAATACATTCCCTAAGTTTTAAAGGCATGAGTTAGGTGAGATGAATCCAGGAGCAGAGTGTGTATATGGTTTAGCTTTTGGCTTTGTTTAGTGCGATAAATTTGTCAGATATAGCCAAGAGCCTTAAAAAACTCCATCACTATTATAATACTGACCTAATTTAAAGAACTGCTTAGGGACCATACGTGTTTTGTTCCACGGTTAGTCTTTGAGATTTTCTGTGCCCAAGGGTATCACAACAAACATGAAGGGAGTGAAAAGAAGCCCGCTAAATCAAATGTAGGCTGCTATGACACAAGAGATATAAATGTCAAGAAAGAAGCATTACGGAAGTCAGGATAAAACAGGTTGAGTCAATCCCCAAGGTGAAAGGATTCAGCCAGATTAATCAATTGAGTTCACAAAGTCGGGAATACTCAGGTTATTCCTATAACATAAAACCAGACATGAAGAAATGCAGTAATGTTTTTTGTGACTGAAAGAAAAGGTTAAAAATGAGCCATAAGGAAATTATGACATTGTCTGTATTGCCAAACCTGCTAATTCTATTGCACGTCTTGAAATGCTTGGTATCTGTTTTATAAAGCCTTTTATCTTGGTGATTACATGGAATTTGTGATCTTTTCTGCATAATTTTGGAAAAAAGCAAAGCCCAAAATGTCACAAAGGAGATGACCAAAAAAGGAGTAACCATGTTGCTAAACATAAACAAAAAATATTAATCCAGCAGGAAATTCTAGCCCTTCAAAATGTACTTGCATGTCGAAATAGGTCAATACAAAAGTCTAGAGACCTCTGGCAGGCTAAAAGTTTTGGTGGTAAAAATAGTCTTTCAGAACTGGAAAATGCTTTGTTTTGAGTGACCTTTACATACAGTTAAGACTTCCTCTCATTAGCAACATCAGCTTGGAGCTGCTTTTTTAGGGAGAACTCCCTCTTACCTATTGGACTCCTTAATTCTGTTCATTTTTCCATGAGACACTCCTGAGTATCTCCCAACGTACCATGAAGATCAGCTGCGTGGGTGACAGGCTGGTATCATCTGCGCTATGGTCCTACAGCCCTACAGCTGGCTCTACACGAATGAAAGGATAAACAAGCCACCAAATCACAATTAGGAGGGATACCCTCCTACAGTCCATGGCCTTTAACTAACGGGAATGTTAAAAAATATTCTGATGTATTTAGGCTGGGGTAAACTGGCTTGCAATCTCATCTAGCCAGAGTACAATCAAAATATTTAATTAGCCATTTATAGTAGTTATATATAGCAGTAGTAGCATTTATACTTCCCCATAGAAAACTGCAAGTTCACACAAATTGTATTAAACTCCAAAAATGTAGTGCAGATATGCTGGAAATTACTGTATAGCTTCAGATAATAGTGACCGACACGAGTTTTAATGCTAGGAGTCAATAAAAGTCACGCTTTGATAATTCCTGCAAAAGAGAAATCTATAGATAAACAAGTGGTCCTGTTTAGGAAAAGGAAAGAGAACAGGTTGAAACTATTTACTACCAAGAAAGACTGAAATATAAAATGAGAAACAGCAAAGTAATAGAAATACTGAAATAAGATGATCAGTTAGCATGAACTGGCACAAACTGGAAGTCTGCAGCACTGCCCCAGTTTACACCAGCTGAAGAGGGATGGGGTTTTTTTCAGTTTTCAGGGTAGTATGGGACAGGCTGCACATGTTACACTGCATGTTCTAGTAACTGATTAATTTTGTATGTTTAGTTGGCTTCCTGTAAACAAGCATTTTCCAACCATAATGTCCTTCCCAGGCATATTCAAGGGATCTGTTTCCCTCTGGGTACAAGATGGTGGAATGAAGCCTAAACATTTTTCCATTTTTCTTTACTTTTTCTTCAACAATCCCTCATCAGCAGTAAAAGGCAGATGCTGGATGGGAGCAGAAGAAAGGACTGTGTTATTTTAGATTTTGGGTTATTTCTGTGGGGGGTTTTGACAGCTGAGTTGCCATTGACATTATCCTTGTTTCTGTAATGGTTCTGCCAAATAGACTCTTAAGGGGAATGTGTCTGTAAGTCCATCACCCAGACAGAAGTCTGTGGTCCCTGCCTCCAGTATGGGGCGAGAGAAAATGGTGAGTAAAGGAAATTTGAGGGCAGAACCCACTATTGAAATTTCTTTTTCCAAAAAAGCTCATATGAAGTATAAAATAATAACAAAACTCTTCCTTCCTCAACAGTTATCTCACTTTCACAAATATGATTTTTCAAGACACTGCTCTTGGAAAACAGCCTCTGGTTGTCTGGGTTTTTTTGTTGTTTCTTTAGCATGGTTTGAATCATTGCAACATAGTGACATCTTGTAGTCACAGGATTAAGGTTTCCTTCCCCATCTCTATCCAATATGTCCTTAAAGGAGGGAAGGGAGGGCAAAGCAAGGCAGGGGAAGGGAACAAGACTAATATCATAGCTCATACATACAGTGGCTCTCTTTCACTTACAGAGAGACTAAAGGCACTTTCTCACCATGCAGAGTTCCTGTAGGATTTTATCTTCCATTTTCTACTTCTTAAATGGAGCTCAAGACTCTCTCCCTTTCCTGTTCATCTGTTTCCACCATGACTTTGAACTTTGCATGATGCACTTCCCTACAAATAACGGCACTTCTTGGCCCTGTGAATTTAAATGTCATGGGGATGAGATTTTATAAATGTGGTGTTATTGTCTCTATGTCCTGCGACTCACATGGTCTCACTCATGTTCTCTCTTTCCTACTGTATGTCCAAAGACAGCTCATCCAAGTTAGTCAGGCAAAGCTGGAGACCAAGGAGCTCAGCAGGAGGTGGTGAGCAGTCCACAAAATATGCTAATATTAGTCTAGCCACAGAGAAATAAACACACATGGCAGATAGTTAGCCCAAGAAGGTCATTGGAACAGTCTGGTAGAATCATCTTCTAGCACAAGTCAGCTATGTTGTCGTGCCTGTGGGTGGGTGGGTGAAAGCAAACAAGGATCACATCTCAGAAATGCAAAGCAGCATCAACTGTATTGCAGCAACGTTAAGACCGAAAATCAAGGACAATTGGCCGTTGTTTCATGGAAATCTCATGCCTTTCAAGGAATACAGCAACACCACTAGCTACAGGGATTGAGAAAAACATCTTTCTCCTGTAGGCAGATAGGGGAAATTATGCCAAAATTCTGATGCAAAAGACTGCTTGTTTGGGCAGTCCAGTAGCAGATGACCTTCCAGAAGGAACCCTAGCCTGTAGACCTGACAGCTACAACCATCACTGCGTTTGCAGGTAACCTCCTTGTTTCAGCATGGATTCAATGTAGGTGTTTCCATTTGTGCCAGTATAAACCTCTCCCTGAATCTTGGTGACAGCTACAAGTGGTGGAGCTGAGTCACTTTTTGGCTTGCTCCATTCTGAGGTCAGAAACAAAAGCACAGTTGTCCTGGGAGACAGGTAATCTCAGACATATAATGATAGAAATCTATCCTCATTATTTTTAGTTAGAGGGCTTTGAGAGTTCAAGGGCTATGTTAAGTACTACTACCTTTAGCATTTCACTAGAAAACATGGATTGAGAGCTCAGTTGCTCTACAATTTCTCTATAGTCAGGTCTTAGTGAGCTGGACTGCCTTATAGAAACAACTCTTTCTGCATGGTTCATGTGAACACTTAGGGTGCTTCTCCTTTATAGATGGATTTTGAGGTTGGTATAGGGAAAGAAATTAATTCAATTACTCATTATATCTGGAGACCATCCATCCCTGGTCCATGCCCACTCTGACAGTTTCATACAGTGTTCTCAGATGCATTGTGTGTCCCAAATGGCTACAAACATCCATATTTTGGCACTGAAATGAGCCTCAGTTCCCACCTTCAAACCACTGAGCCCTGCCATAGATTTCTGTATGTGAACCAGCTGTAACATTTCTGTCATTATCACTGAAGATCTAGCCCATACTGTCATTAGACTCTAGACATTTACTTAAGGCTTCAGTCCACAAGAGCACAAGGCCACTACAACTCCTGTGTCATAACTACCATTATATTTGCATATGGCTTGGATGTCACCTGAAAGAACACTGGATTGCCCCTGTTTAGGCAAATCTTGTTTAAAATGTCTAATCTCTCAGTATAGCCAATGGAGGTATAGCTACAGAGATGTTTACCTGGCCGAGAAAGTAAGCTCAGTTCATTTTACTATGGTAGGGCATCTATGGCCATTTGAGTTGCACTAGCATACCTGGGACATCTGAATCAAGTTGCTAGATGTGTCAGAGGACCTGTAGGAAACCTTTACAGAAAGCATAGCAAACTCCAAGATACTTGTAAATGGGCAACTGAAAGACCCTTTGGATACCTACTACAAAATAGGCTGAAGAATTCTCTAGACTTTATGCCTGCTTGCAGACACCCACATTCTTGTGCCGCAGTCTGCAAGCTGGATCCCAGCCCAGGCAGGGAGCCCTAGGATTCCTTTTCACAAATTTCCCCGTGAAGAGCAGCCAGCACCCTCCAGCTCCACCTGCACACCTTTTCTCAAACCCTTCTGTGCATTCCCTGGGGAAATCGACCTCATTCTTGGGGACAAGATTCGGACTTTTCAGGCCTGTTTATCTCTGAAAGCAGCATTCCGCATGATGGAGATAGGCTCGCTCTGGGTCCCTTGATGGAGGTTCTCTTTCTATGTTCATATCATGAGGAAAGGACTTGAGTGAAGCATTGCAGCTGGGGAATGCACTTTCCCAACAGAAATGTTCTCTCCAGAGCCCCGGCTGCTTCCCTCCCATAATCTGACTCCAAACACCCAGGCACAGATGGCTGGCAAAGCTCCGAGCAATATGACCAGCTGTGACCAACCGAGAGTCCTGGAAGACCCTGGCAAATGTTATTGCAATGGGTCCGGGTGGAATTGCAGGGGCATGTGAAACAGGAGCTACTTGAATGAGGTTTACACACCTTATTGAAGGCTTGGAAAGTCTGTGGACATAATTTGTGAGAACTTTTTTAGGCAATCTTTCTTCCTTCTTTTCTTTATTCAAGTAAAAGCAATTTGCTCTCTGTCTTCTCCTCATATGCACAGCCCGGTGTCAGCCTGAATAATAATATCAGTGGAGGATGTGAATGCAGAGAAAAGGTCTTCCTCTTGGCCTGAGACAGAGCTATGGCTCTTCCTCTGCAGTTTGCATGAAGATTTTGGCTGTCTCTGACAGCACCCAGCTGGATGCGCTTGGTGATGTTGCTTCCCTTGTTGGTGAGTGCTCCAAGTGTCAGACTGGGGTGGAATCAAGACCTTGGAACACATGCCAAAGACTTATTTTAGCTGGGATGAGCTCAGAGTAGTTCCTTTGAAATACTGGAAGAGCAGAAGATGACTGTGATGTAACACAATCTCTCTTTACCAGCTTGGAGGATCCAAATGATCTTGTGTAGTGCTGGTGTCCCACTGCCATAATGGCAAGTTGTCCTTCCTGCAGTTTGTAGAACCAGATTTCCCCAGTTCTCTTCCCACCTCACTTTCCAGCAATTCATTTGCTACATTCCCCCCTCAGTCTCCCCAGCTTCTCCAGCCACTCTTGCTTCTCCATCTTCCGCAGCCTCCTCCATCACCAACACCTCAGCATCGTACCTCATCATTGGGTTATTTTCAATATTCTGCAGCAGACAAGTCACTCAGGGAGAATGATGTGGGCTTGATTCAGTCATCCACGCATTGGTGTCTGGAGTCCTTTGAGACACATAAGGTATTTTGAATACTTGTGTCTCACAGACTTGACACCAGCCTTGTGTTCCCGCAGGGTAATAGATGGCAGCATACTCTGAAGCATCTCAAAAGGTGTTAGATACCTGTCACGGACAGTTGCACTGGGTACCCTTCACATACCCAGTGCAATGCAGCTTAGCACTTTACATTCCTGGGAGAAACTGCTGGCTAACTAGCTGGCTGTCCCAGTAATAGTGACCTGCAAGCAGTAATTCACTCTGTGGGGAAAACCATAATCTTAATCAAAAGAATTTTCCATGTATCCATCTCTCTGTACAAGTGAAAATACAAAATGGTACATGAAGGTTTTCAATCTCATTGGTAGTAACCTGCTAAGACATCTTTCAAACTGTCTTTTTTACTGTTAATCAGTTGTGGAATTGGCTTTGCAACAAACTCCATTTGTGTCCTCACTGGCATCTCAGGCATCAAGCTTTAAAATCTCTGCCTTGGTTTCCCATTCTCCTATCCTTAGTAATGTAAGAGTAACCCTACTTCTTTAAGCTCTGATCTACAAAACCACTTAAGCAACCATTAAATCCTCATGAAGTTCTTCCTTGTGTCTGCATACTTTGTTTAATAGGGATGGATCTAGGCGTATTACCATGAGGAAAATTCATGCTTAAAAGTTATATTTAATAGATAACTGAGAAAGAAAATTCCTTAGGGTCAAGTCTGTCTTTTTTTTCTGTGAGGAAAGCACCATTACTGTAAAATCTGTAGCCTCACAGCAACATAAACAAAAAAAAAAAATACTGTTCTTACATTTCCAAGACTGGAAAATGCCACTCAGAAGGATATAGACCTGTTAACCAAGGATGTATAGCATGTTCATTGCTGTGTGGCTTTGGGATAGTTTTAAATTTCTTAAGTTTGTGGGTCAATTTTTATAGAAATCCAGTTCCATGGGCTAATAAATCTCACTGCTCACAATGTTTATCCCAGACGAACTGCAGTCCATATTAATCTTATCACATTCCGCCCTCCCTCATATGATCCCATCTCTCTGTGTGATTTGGAAGACCCCCAGCAAGCACACAGTTGTATGCATCCCTTCAGTGATACGAGTGCAGTCCACGGGCGTTCGCTGTCTGCCGCAAATAAATGAATGTGACGATAAAAGTTCTGACACCCATTGAAATTTGGGAGAAGTTTAGTATTTGGTTTGCCACTGAATGGCTAATAGTGTCATGAATGAACAGACAGGTGGTAGTATTGTTGACTTTTTGCTTTAGGTTTTGAACCCTTCAATAACTTTTTTGCCATCCATTTTGATCAAAAACACCAAAGTCAGTTGGGTTCAAATCCCCCCCGGGAATGCCCGGATCCCCATATTAGCTTAGCTATGCTTATTAGTTCATAACTTTGCACAGTGAGGGCTCAGGCTTTCATCTCATCTGTTCCACTTCCTCATTACAGAGGGATTAGTCAAATCACATCAGCAAATGGATCTGCATCGCTGGCCCTCAGTAGTGTGAAACCTTCATAAGGAAGAATTTTAGGATATGACTCTGAGTCAGAAGACTTGCTTCTTGAACAAGGATTAACTAGAGCTGTGCGAAACTTGGCAGATCAAAATCTCCAAGGTTGTGAAAAGTTGAAAAAAAATAATTATTTGGTTTTATTTTATTTTATTTTATTTTTAATGATGCTTCTCTTTGCATTTCTGGAGTTTCTCAGAGATTCTGTCTTTGGCAAACTCACAAGACAGGGTCTATTGACATCGAGTTGTACTTCACAAGTCACAGATACATATTTAGAGGAAGAAAACTTCATTACCAGTTTATTGGTTAGGGTGTGTAGAGGTCAGCGACTTTCCAGGTGGGCCATTGAATCCTGGACAAGTGCATTCATGTTTGTGCCTTAGCTCCTGCAAAAAGGGGGACAATTATTCTTTCTCAATTGTATTGACTGTAAGGTCCTTCAATCTTTAAGTACTAACTCTTATTTTGAGTTAGTGCAGTGTTGAACAGCGAGAAATCTGTGTCAGACATGGCACTAAAAGGTCATTATTGTACAGTTAAATAAAAAAAAAAATAAGACTTTGACCCAAACACAATTACAGTTTTACTCCATTTGAAAACCCTCTGACTTTTCATTGCCAAATTAGACCAGGTTTCAATTCAGTGACAATGCCTCTATGCAGGTCATCTCTTTCTAGGCAAAGACTGAGACAAATCTAATATTAACCCTTGACATTCTGGGCTTGCTTGCAAAAGAAATTACTCTGTGTAATGAGACAGGCAAAATCCTTCCGGATAAGTCAGTGTTGCTTCAGTAATCACAGTGAACTTTCCATTTCTTCTGGAAGCTGAAAATTTGGTACATAAGCAACCAGATGTGACGAGAACCTGGAGTTTTGCCTATCATTTCTTAGCCTTGCCAGCAGTTAAAAAAAAAAAAAAAAAAGGGAGAGAGGGAAAAAAAAAAGGAAGAAAAACAGGGATTAGGAAGAAGTAGTTTTATTACTTTCAGAAAGCCTCATGAGGCTCCTTTAGCTTGGAGAGCTTTCAAATGCTTTTCTGTAACTCTTATGGACTGTAGGAACCAGTTGGAGATGCAGAGCACCGGTGAAGGGTGAGATGCTGGGATTTTTCCCACCTATTGGCTCAAGATGAGGTAACTCACCCCTAAGAACAACATTGGCTTTTCTAGGTGGCCTCTGTCAAGCATGACTGCAGCTCTCCCTTGTACCTCACGCTGAGTTTTATGTCCAAAGAATTAAAATGGTGAGCCTGACTCATTCCTCCAAGCTGGCATCCGCCACCAGGTCTGGGGAGAACAAAACCCCATCAGTCTCAGTGCCGAGTGCTGATAGCAAGGTAGCGCCAACCACCTCAGCCCAGCTTGCGAAACCTCATGTTTTCTCATTGCTGTTGTGTTTCTGTTACCACCCCCCCACGTTCCCATTCCCCCTTCACAGCTCTGTTTTTAAAGGACTCCTTCTTTGACGAAGAGAGGGACTCCTGTTCACTGCCTTGACAGGCCCCATGAGTTTTACTAAGTCATTCACGAGTGTCACTTACCCCGTGTGGGTGGCCTTGAAGCAGGCAACCAGCAGCACCAGGCAATGTGCGTTAGGCAATGGGCTTCATAATCCCCCCTTTTTCCTTCATCTCCTTCCCCCTCTGCCACGCCGGGCCCCTTCTGCTGGCCCAAGCCCTAACAAAATTAATGTGTTTCTTTGGACCATACCTCTCGGCACAGTAACAGCATTCTCTTGCTCTCTCGTTTCATCTGCATCCCTCTTCTGGCTGCAGTTATAATCCAGTGGGTAGGAATGGGAGAGACTGTGGCTTTGAATTCTTTGGCTTATTTACCCTACTGCCTGGAAACCTCTTGCCAGCGCATCTCATGTCTGTCTTTCGCGCTGTAAAATGACAGCCTCAAAGGCTGGTGCTCTGCTCAGCCAAAAGAGGAAGACAGCACATGAATCAGCATCTCTGTATGATCTCCTGAGAAAGGAGATACCACACACGTCCTCAGTCACGGCTCACAATAACAGCTTGTTATCTCTGGCCCGATTCGGTTTGTGGCATCTGGCTCCTGAAAGCCATATTCATTTCCAATTGCAATGGTCTTTCTATCGAAGTGTGTCTTCTCTGATTAGGAGTCTATGCAGACCCTCAAATCATTTCATTAAGTCAGGAAACAGGATGGTTTTGGGACAGAGTGGGGGAAGGAGAGGGAAAACCAACTAAGAGCAATTGAAAAAAGAAATAAAACACTGATGCAGCTTCTGGTGGGCTGGTGGAAAATGACAGACTTGGCCATACACATGCCTCACACCTCAGCTACCTCATCCAGGCATTGTTTATCAGGACTCACTGATGAAAACAATGTGTTAGTTCTTTAAAGCAGAGGCAGGGTTCTTATACAGATACCCACACCAAACACTAGTATTCTAAGTACTGTCATAATACAGATAAAGTAACAAATAGTAGCTCCCTGGCCTTGTATGTCAGGGAAGAAGGCTGATGAGGTTTATCCTACCTGAAGGACAGAACACAGCTCCCCGTACAGAAATGAGACTGCCTGCTGGGCTGGGTGCATCCCTGCACAGTGGGAGAGAGATGGAGCTGGTGAGAAGGTAGCAGGACAGACTGCTGGCTTCCTAGCTCAGCTCACTGGAAGGGTGAGCTCCATCCCAGTGTGTTTCATGCTTAGACCTTAGGTGTCTCCACCCCAGTTTATAAGCCAGGTTCCCATTTCATCCAGTACAGAGGAATAAGTGTTTTAAGGATTGATTCTTTTGACCCATGTTGAGCAGACTTTAAGATGAAGTGACTTGCTTCTCAGACTATATTGATTATACTGAGTAGATTCTCAAAGACCACATACACTTAGCTGACTAGCTATGACTGAAATGTTTACTTTACAGCAGACATCTCTGTTCAGTTAGTAATCATATTGAGGAATCACAAATGTGGTATTAACCAGGCTGGAGTGTAATCTGCAATGTGGTGTAAGGTACCAAGAGAATGTAAGCATTTTCTTTTGTGTGCATCCTCCCACTAAATCAGTATCCCTCTTCCCCTGTGCAGTGGACACAGACCCAAAGTTTACATAACCCTGTCTCTACACACTGGTGATGATTCATGCCTTTCATCTCCTGCAACAGTAATGCACAGGCCTGGTGTTTGTTCATTTAGCCAGGTGGTGACTGGTGAGAGAGCAATACAGGAAGCTTAGGTGAAGCCAGACCTTTATTAAAAATGGGATGGGGCTGTGGGGAAGTAAGGACAAACATGAATGTCTCCCATTTGGGGGTCCCTTTTCTATCCATCAGGAGAAATCTCCATCTTGTGATGTTAACATGGAGCATGTTTTTCAGGCCATGCGCTGTATTAATAATGAAAAAGTGAGTATTTTGAGGAATATGTAACGCTTTGCCTGCACCAGTCATTTTCCTCACCTTGTACTGATAAAAACTTGCTCCATAATTCTTCATATTTCATAGCTGCTTAGCAGGTGTCCAAGTTTATAGTATGGCTGAAACATCCAATCACCACGGACTCTCTAAAACTCATGTAGAATAATATTAAAATAATTTAATCAGCTTCAACATGCCAGGAAACCAATACCCTGTCAGAGGGTGAAATCCATGCTGCCAGCTGTCAAGAGGCTCTGGATTTAGAATATAGTAAATCTTTTAAAAACAAACCCTGGAGACAAATTCCTCCCATCATTAGGTGATTTTTATTTTTTTTTCAAGGAAGAAACCAGTAGTCAGCTTTGATGCATAGTTTTATTGAGAAGAGATGTAAAACAGATAAATGCATTAATAAATCCTGTTCATTTATTAGCCCAGAAATGCTATGGATACAACGCCCTGGAGAACTTGAAATGGAGAATGTGGTTTATCCCACATCCTGAGACTAGATGACAGTAAAAATCCATCAGGTTTATTAAGTTCTAGGCAAAAGAGATAGGGCAAGATTAATTCCTTCTTCTGGGGAACAATCAAACACAGGTGCATATCATCATACTGCTCTACAACTTCCCTCACCCATGCTAAGAGTTCTTTACATGCATGGGAAAAGTAGTCTCATTCCATGAATCCTCTCATAGGAACAGATAAAACTGACCAGATACAAAAGAAAGGAATACTATGTTCATCTAATAAATAAGAAAAGAGGCAGAAAGAAATTAGATGAGTTGACTAAGAGACTGGATGAGATTAGATGAACTGACTAAATTCACAGAGTACACCTAGACACCTGCTGTCTGAAGCCATGCTCCCTAAGTTTGAACATCAGTGTGTCCTTCCCTGTAAAGGCTGAGGTGGCCGTCCTTCCTATTGGTGCTATAGGAGCTGTGGAATTAGGAAAAAAAGCTCTGGAGGTCATTGCTTTAAATCAAGGAATATTCTGGAGACGCGTCATAGTAGCAAAGGCAAGGACCCTTAGTATTCCCTCATACTTTAAAAAGATTTGGAATGGGATTCTTTTGGTAATGATAATGATACTTCATGGAAATAAACTTTCCCATTTTTCTAAGTGCTTTATATATAGATATTATACACAAGTATATACACATCTACTCTTCTTGGAATATATGAGTGTAATTCCCTCAGGCTGCCCTCACAGGCCATGTCAGCTGGATTTCTGGTCTTTCTTGCTGCTTTCCTCTGAACTCTATATAGTCCGTTCTTGGTCTTGATATTCAGTGGCCAACACTGAATTCAGTAGTTGTCTGGGACCTTGACAGCCTGCCCTCCTTTTCTCCCAGGTAAAACTTTAGTTAATCAGTACATAGCAAGGTTTTATATGATTTATTGATATAGGTCCTATGACCTCTACACACCTTCACAAGACTGACAATCTCACTTGCAGTGGTTTGATTATACTTATTTATGTCTGTGTGTATAAGCATTTTATGTTCTTGTGCTTAATCTGATAAGAAAAAAAATTATGGTTCCTTAGGAGTAGTTTCAGTGGATAAGATGCCTCAAAACTAATCCTAATGATTTCATGTCCTCAAAAGTAATCCAAATCTCAAGAGTTTTGATCTCTCAGAATCTTGTGAGACACAACCCTAACAACTAGCTCAATTAACTGCATACCTGTGTAATTATACATGTGTAAAACTCATTGAAAATTTGGATTTAAGTGCCTGCGTAAGGGTAGCCACGTGTTTATGTGCTTGCTAAACAAGGTCTTGAGTTCAATTTGGAACCCATAAGAAGAAAAGCTTTCCCCGTCCACGGCTCATGCAGGCATCAGTGTGCATGTGTGAATGAGGAGGTGCGTATCGCTGTGCACAGCACCAGGGGGAGGGGAAATGAGTACTCCTTTCACTTGTCACCTCCACCACATGAAACATTAATATCCCTTTCACTCTCTTTTCCATTGAGGAAGAACTTACCTCTGGATTCATTTACCACCACTTTATTATTTGTTTAACTTTCAATATGCTGTTAACAATGATTCACTGATGGTGCTCTCACAAAGAATGAAATAAAATAAAATCAGCTTCTGGGAAAGGAGGTTGAAAATATTGATTTTTTTCCCAGTGAAAAATTGTACCCTACTTTTTTCCAAGTAACTTTATCTCCTTTTGTCTTTCATGGGCTTTCAAATACCTTAGTATACAGTCCTGATTTATTTTACTGCATTTTGCAGTGGCTAAGGAAGCTGTGAAGGTGTTGTATGTGTGTACCAAAGAGCACTGTTGTTCTGGAACGGGCTGATACAAGTTGGAGAAAGTTAAAACCAACAAAATATTATGTAGGCCTATAGGGCACACTTGGAGTACTGGCTGTCAAGATTTTTTTAGACATTTAAAACATTTTGCTTCATCTTTTAACTTTTGGGATTAAATTGGCTGAATCTTGTTTCTTTTTCCATTCTTGCTCTTTCCCTTCTCTTCTTTCCCCTTCCCTTCCTTCCCATCCCCTCCCATTGTGACTGGCTATTATAAACACCAGGACAAAGAATTAGCAAGAAAAGCCTGGAGCTAACAGGTAGAGAGGCAAGGAAGAGGATTATCCAGGAGAACAAGGACAGGCAGGATAATCTCCATCTGCTGAAAAAAACAGCACTCCCATGGTGTCCTCCGTACCTCCAGCACCTTTATGACCACCGGAGAAAGGGTCACCCTACCTGACCTACAGATGACAGCCCTGCTCTCCAGGAATTCCTCTGTCACGCTGTAAGTTCCAGGAAGATCTGTGTGGGTGCCCATAGCAGGCAACATGCCAAAATTTATTATTTATTTTTCTCCATTTTGTTGTTGTTGGTTGGGTTGGTTTTCTTAATAATTACTAGAAAATCACGGGGCGGGGGGGGCACTAACAGGACAATCTTGTGGTTGAAAATTCAAGTTCTTCAGCATTAGAAACTGACAAAATTGAGACAGTCTGAAAACTCTCATATCAGCCCCTTCAAACCTATACGTGATGCAGTCTCTCATGGCATGGGGTAACGATGGTGCTGCCATGCTACCCCTCCCTCAGCGAGAAGGGGAGGTGCAAGGTCTACAGCTGAATGGGAGCAATTAGCGTATGAGGTTGGCAGCTTTATGGCCCTTTCCCTGTTTGTTGCAGAATTTGAGAGGCATTTCCATAACTTAAACCCTGCCTTCAGGATTATACTCTGCCTCTTCCTACAGCTGCTGGGTGAGTCAGACAACGTTGCTTAGTACAAACTTCACACAAGTGGTCACTCGTGGATTTTTTTTCACATGTTGTGACTTGGCTTTCTGAAGTCAGATAGGCAGAAGGAGCACAGATATGGTCCAGATGATCTACCTCCAGTCCCCGACACCCTTAGTTTGCAGCATCTTTATAAAGTATTGAGACTCCTACTGCAACCAAAATCAAGGGAAACTTCTTCAAATAAATAATCTGGGATTTATCTGCCTGAGTCCCTCTGGAGTGAAATTCATCTTATCCCAAGATAGTCATCCAAGAAATATTAGATGAAGCACCTCTGAATGTGCTTGTTTCTCCCTACTAAGAGAAAATGAGTAGCTTAGAGAAAGAAATTATTTTTACACAGATAAAGTTGGATGAGATTAATAAGGTATAAATGCTTAAACCTTTGCCAAAGCAGGCACTCAGAGCTCAGCCTGGACACCAAAATAACTGGATAGTTTTCATGTTAATCTTAATCTATTTATCAGGTTCCCATTAGTAAAATAAGGATAATGTTCCCATCTCAGAGGGATATTCTGAAGATGATTAACATTGGAAAACCACTCAGGAATGCCAAAAAAAGCCCAGGAGGAAACGAAGAGTTCTGTCTTTAAAGCAGCCTTTGAACTACAGGTAGAAAAATAAATCCTGGAAGCAACTACTGCACAATAAAGCTAAAAATTTATAAGAAATTGCTGCTGTTATCTGGGCAGGGTTCTCACCATGGGAGGTTTCCATTTAAATGCAGTAGGCTATGTTATCATTAAGTTGCAAGATAACATGTAATACAAAGGAAAAGGTAAGGTTTCACAAGAGACTTTTATTCGGGCTTATCTTAAACCAAATTAATTACTGAGAAATTCACTTTGCAACTGCAGTCCCATTGATACTTTTTCACATAGATTTGTGTGCATGTGTTGGTTTGTGTGCAATATATAACAATGTATGAACATATACATGAACAGAGAAACAAAAAAATATTCTGACCTCTTACACCTTCTGGAAACTTTTTCCTTCTTTCCAGGGAATAAAATGCTAGAAGTGTCCCATTTTCCAAAATGAGCAAAATAAAGCAAAAAAGTATGTTATATATTCAGCTGTGGTTAGACATCTCCAAAAGAACAGCTTCAAATACTATTAGAGGATTAGTATAGTTCATAGTTCTCAATCCCTTCTGGAAATGTTTATCACTGTCAAGTAGAGATTCATGATTCTGAGTGCATCATTTTATATTTTTCATATATGTATGTATTTACTGTTAGTAAGTTCATGTTCATATATATAAGGCCTGGAATTCAAAAGTGAATGTGAATAACTCCCTCCCCCAAATACTAGGAATAAAGCCTAGTAATAAACTAGAGAATTAATAGCAAGTGCACTTATTGCCATGGAAACACAGCCAAAACAAATACTAGGAGGTTCTGATTCCCAGAATTCACACATGCCAATACAATTATTCCGCAGAGCTACCCATAGCCCCAGCGATCCTACACGTGCAGTGTGCCTGTGCAGCACTGATATTCCTCTCCGTCCGTGCGGTGTGAACCCCTTCCTGCTTTTCAATCTCTGCTGAGGTAATATCGGCTGGAGTATTAATAATGGCATTCATCTAAATTTGGAGTTGAAGGGACAGGGGAGAAGACTGGGTGGGAACAGGGCGATTTCAGTTTGTTTTGTCCTGTTTCTATGCTCATATGCGTATTTGTCTCGGACTGCCTGGATGTTTCCATAGTGACCTTTGATAAATCCGTGTTATGGATGCTGTGAAATATAAAGCCATGCCACATTTCAGGGAGTGTAAGTTCATGGAATAAAGCAAGGGGTTGGGAGCTTCAAAGGTATATTGGTCAGATTTAGCGCTCTCATCTGTTCTAATAAATGCCTTTTTCTTAATTAAAAAATGCATGCCTGCTAGCCTAGAAATTCACTCCGCTTTTGAGAGGTTTATGTGAGAAAATTCATAAAGTGTCCAAAGCAGTCGGCTGCATTTGATCAGCCTATATCATTTACATTTATTTAATATGGATAAAAAGACCCCCTTTGCCCCACTGCTTTGTTCGTGTTTCTTAATTCAGAAGAAAAAAAGAGAAGAGATTCAGATCATTCTTGCTTCCAATGCACCAGCGTTCACTACTAAAGCCAAAAGAACCTTTCTGTTGCATACCTAAGGCATGTGGCACCACCTCGACGAGCTCTGCCTCCATCTGGCAGGCATCAGTCATTGCCATGTTCACCTACACCTTGCAAGGCAGAGACTTCTATTGACTACAGAGAGGTAAGACTACTAGCACAATCAAGATCCCTTTTTGTGTGTGTGTTTTTAAGACTGCTAAAATTATACTTATAGAACGATATGGAACTTGTAAAGATCAGCTAGTCCAACACCCCTGCCACGGACAGAGACAACTCTTGCCAGACCAGGTTGCTCCAAGCCCCATCCAGCCTGGCCTTGTACATGTCCAGGCACGATCCACAGTTTCTCTGGGCAACCTGTTCCAGTGCCTCACCACCCCATCATAAAATAATTCTTCTTTATGCCCAACCCAAACCTGACCTCTTCCAGTTTAGAGAGTGACTTCACTTGTTTACAGGTGACCACTTAAAAATTGTCTGTTTGATTTCAGCCAGGGAGAAACTAACCATGTGTGGAAAGGGGCACTTTGAGAGATCACTTATTTTACTCTATGTCCTAGACATCTAATCCAGGAGAGGACTCAACAGTCACATTTTAGATGGCAAACACTGGGTGAAATAGACCCCAGACTAAGTGCAACTATAGCTGTTTTTATCATCAGGAATGAACACCCCACCGTATCCCTAAAAAGAGGGGGAGAACCATCATTCCACAGTCTGTGATAAAGGCAGGACCCAACTGCAGCTCTTGAAAATCTCTGGGACACTGTTGCAAAGACTTAAAAGCCTGATATTTTTTTTTTTTTTAGGAAAGTCACTGAAGCACCTTTCTGAAGAGCTTTCTTGTTCCACACTCTCTATAATCAGTGCGGAGTAACCACCATTTTGGAGGACGGTTTATCCCAGCCATCATAATCCACTATCCAAAGATGGGGTGAATGCTCCACATGTCTTTACAGAGCTGACAGGCTGAGCCTTGATGATTAACTTAGATTGAGTGCTGAGGGTAGAATTAATCTCCCTTAACCACAGCCATTTAAAATTTAATCCCCTGCTATAAGCCAGGTTTCCTGCTTTTATCAGTGAAAGGTCATTTGAGAAGGCATCTCATGCCATCTATTTTAGACAATTATCTGAGGATGGATGAATACAGCTGAGGGGTCTGTGACAACAGAGGAAATTTGGGGTGATGATCTCCCTACCAAAGGCTAGCACTAGTATAATTTTCTTCTCCTTAATTATATTAGCTATGTCCATTGAAGGACAAAACCCCTAATGTTTCCAAGATACAGTATGATGTCCATCAAGGAAAAATTCATAAACTCCAGCTATATCAACCTCCTTCTACTCCAGCTCCATGTACCTCCACTTATTTGTTAATCTCTGACACTTTCCAGCTTCCTTTAACACCTGTGCATCCTGTCACGGACCTGCTGCTCTAACTGCTCTGCTGACTGCAGCAGCAGAGGTGCTCGGACAGCCACACAGCCCCTTAGAAGGGCTCTCTGGATTTGGATCCAGCAGTGACCAGCCACTTCGCAGTGACTATGTGACCGTGGGTCAGATCACAAGTGAAACTTTCGCACCTCTTGTTGTATTGTTTTGGAAGACTACTAGTCTTCCACCAAATCTATGGTGAGGTGGTCTTCACATCACTTACTTTGTGCCATCTAAAAGTTATGTAATTAGGCAAAGCAAGATGACCAGGCTCCCTGTATAGTCAATGAAGAGAATAAAGTGCCTCAGAGGGAGGTTTAAGGGACCATTGTATAGCCCAGATGATTTGCTCTCCAGTAGACACTGCCAGAAGGCAATTCATCCCATCCTTTAGTGCCTGAGACAGAAAGCATTTCCTGCTGTTGCTTATCCCTCTATTGAGTATAGATAGAAACAAAACTCTCAACACAAGCAGGACTTTTTTTTTTTTTTTAACTGTTACAATTATAGAATCATAGAGTAGTTTAGGACTTTTAAAGTTTATCTTGTCCAACCATCTAGTGCCACGGGCAGGGCCCCCTTCCCCCAGCCCTGGTGGCTCCCAGCCCCGTCCAGCCTGGCCTTGGGCACTGCCAGGGCTGGGGCACCCACAGCTGCTCTGGGCAGCCTGTGCCGGCGCCTCACAATTCTGATCATAAAATAATTCTTTATGTCTGACCTAAACCTGCCTTCTCCCAGTTTAAAACAGTTGACCCTTGTGCTGTCAGTACAGGCCTTGGTAAAAAGTCTCTTCCCATCTTTCTTACATACTCCCTTTATATATTGAAAGGCCACTATGAGGTGTCCCCAGAGCCTTCTCTTCTCCAGGCTGTACAATGACAATTCTCTCAGCTTTTCTCCATAGGAGAGGTCTTCCAGCTCTCTGATCACTATTGTGGCTCTCCTCTGGAGCTGCTCCAACAGGTCCATGTTTTTCTTGTACTGGGGACCCCAGAACTGGGTGCAGCACTCCAGGTGAGGTCTCACCAGAGCAGAGTATAGAGGAAAAATCACGTCTCTCAACGTCCTGGCCATTCTTCTCTTCATGCAGCCCAGGATACAATTAGCTTTTTGGGCTGCGAGCGCATGTTTTCAGTCATGTCCAAGGCTAACTCCATTTTTGATACGTACCTTAATTATTATGGCTGTTGTGGCATCTTAAAGTCAAGAAAGTGCAGAGCAGATCAGACTTCGATTACTTAAGGCTTTCAGATTTTGTCATCCTGTAGGGCCATTAATGGGGAGATGTTATGATATTAAAGGTAAGCTGAAAACATAGTATTCACACTTCACCAAGGCATTGCAGTGACATCCAGGCTTAGTCAATGCTCCCACCATGATCAGCTTAAATGGACTATATGTGATTTCCATGCTGCCATCTGTTTGTAGTCTTTTCCTTTGCCATATCTTCTTACCTATATCTTAAGAACATGACATTTATGACATCAGGCTGTGTGTACATGTATATGTGACTGTGCAATTTGTCCAAAGATTATTTTAATGTTTGGGATAATTTTAACTAAATTTCTGAAACTAGTAGAACACTCCATTGAGCTCATCGATATTTAACAAAAGCAAGTGGTCAAATGGAGAACAGAGGTTCTACCAGGGTCATTCCTTACTGGATGCCAGTTGATAACCAGTTAAAAGCAAAAGACATCTTGTACGGCTCAAATGCAAAAAAATCTTCACCCATAGCTTACTTGTCCTCTGTCATAAAGAAATTAAGTTTACTATATCGTGACAAATAGATAAATTTACAAATTACAAATAGACAAATTTACAAATAGACAAATAGAGGACTGAGGATGGTATGGAAATATGAATTGGAAGAATTCAGAGAACATCTGTAAGAACAAGCCAAAGCATGGATATGTTACACTGCACTGAGAAACTAAGAAAGCTCCCACTGTTTAGCTAAACATAGAGAAGATTAAATGTGTCTGAGTCACCGTCTCTAAGTGCTTATACAGGACAAAAATTTCTCAATTTCTCATACTGGAGAGCTTTTTAGTGTAGCAGACTTCAAAAAAGGTTGGCAACTAGTTATGCCAGGCTTGGAAAAAAACTCCCAAACTCAAGAAAACATTAAGTTCCTTGCAGCAAAGGCCACTAGCAGTTGAGATGACTAGCAAGGGAAATAATGGATTTCCTAATGGAAGAAGGATTTAAACAGAGATCAACTGCTCTTCTGTGAAGCAGTGTCCAGCTGAAGCAGCAGTTAAGAGGAAGATGTAGCAATCCCTGGGTCATTTTATCCTGTTTTTGACTGGCGAGGTGTCAGAAGAGGTGATTGCAATGTCCTTGTTTCTTCCCTTAAAATCTTTGCTACCAGAAATGAAAAGCAAAGTGTTATGTCTAGTCAGCCCCAGGACACTAGGTGGCCCACAAAGCGCGCACACACACACGCACACACACACATCAGTGTAGGTGCACATGCAGACATTCATCATGAGCTGTTGCAGGACCCACTGTAACCCTTGGAGAACACATCTGTCAGAGCTCTGCGTGGTACTGCCAGGGATATTGCCCATTACACGATTTGTACATATTTAGGCTTAGCCAACCTAAGCTGATTGCAGGTACTTAAAATTGCTTTTGTGCCATGAACACTTAACGCTAAACCTCTTTTAATTTGCACCGTGCTACTCAGAGAGATCATATCATTCTTCTGTTCAATGTAAATTCCCAATCTGGCAATCCTAGCTTGCTTGGGTATTTTTTAATAATAATTAAAAAAAGAATTTAATAAGGATTTGAGTTTCTTTATTGAGCTTTTATTGTCCAGTCTTGTAATTGAATCACTCTGCTGTGACAGAGTGACTGAGGCTGTTATTAACGAATTCTATAAACAATGGACTTGATCCCTTTATGAAAAAGCATTGTAGGGGGAATAGTTAATCTGGGATAAAAAAAAAAAATGAAGCTCTGGGAGGGGAAGGGTGGGAAATACAATTGCAGATTCCAAATATTTAAAACTGTTTCTGTGCTTTCCCATTCCAGCCCCCTCCTCCCTCCACTTCCCTTCTCCTACCACCCGGCTGCTCAAATCCCTTTTTGTTCTTTGTGCCCTGACTCTCTGAGGCAGAACTTGTTTGCAACACGATCACCAGGGAAGAAAGTTTGTCTACAGAGCAAAGCCTCCTCTTGGAGAAGGCCACGCTGGTGCTGCTTTTCTAGGTAACTTTGGATTTTTGGTGGCAAGCCACTACAGCTGGAAAAGTGTAGACTCTTCACAGATACCTAGAAGGGGGAAGCAGTGATCATCAGGGAGTGCTGGCATTTAATGTGGACATCTCCATTGTAACTGATCATTCTGGGCTCCCTTTGTAGTCGGTAGAGTTCTAGTCAAAAATATCGATTGAGTATTGGGTGGAATTTGTCCCATTCAAAAGTAGAGAACTAGTCAAGTCAGCTGACATTCCCTAATCATGCTGTGCTTAGGCATAACTTCCACCAGCTATAAAAGATCCAAGTACTAGCTCCTCAGCTGATGTAGAAATGGTAGCGGTATATATATTGAAATACACATGGAAATCCTATCAGCATCAAGCTTTCCAGCTGCCACTTTGCCTCCTTTGGCTTCTTTTTCTTTATGCAAAAACTAAGGTTGGGTGAATGAACGTTTCTCTTGGAACAGCAGCTAAGTGTTCTGGTGTTCCAGGGCATAATCAAGGTACACAGGGTGTTAGGCAAGTCCCTGGCTGTAAAGTTGACATTGTCAACTTCGGAAAGGCTCTCTATTTCATTGTCTGAGTTCTCTACTCAGTTCATAACTCGTCTAGGGCAAAGTTTGTTTCTTACTGTGCATTTCTGTAGGTCACATCAGGAGCTGAATCTTGGCTGTGGTCACGTAGCACCAGTGCTGTACCAAACATTAATCATAACAATAAATAACTGATCGGGACTGTGATGATAGTGAGGTTAAAGAAATATCGGTTAATACGTTATCATAATAGTTCTAAATGTGAACTTCAACCCAGAGCCTGCAGAAATCAGTAGAAATGTCATGGAGCTTTTCAGGGCATTTGAACCAGCTTCCACTGACCTTGCATAACCAGCATTAAGACTTTTATTTTTTTTCACAGACATCAAAGGTAAGGCTGGTTTCAAAGCAGGAGAGCTAATAGGAGACACGTCATTTTCAAATATGGAAAAAAGGAGACATCTATGTTATCAATAGGCATGGAAATCGGGCAAAGAGGCAGAATTGTCAAGAGCTTCATAAAGCCAGAGGATGAAGTTACAAAACATGGGCAGTTAGGTTTCTGTGTTCAGTAGGAAAACTCCCTTTGAGCAAACTGCAGAAGCTGGGACATAAAATACTCAAGTTTTGGAAAGATGGAGGGTTGGATGAGTGTTAAAAAGCTGGATGACAGCTGGGGACATATCGAATGCTAGTAGAAACGATTAGTTCTAGGGACAGCAATAGAAAGTCATATTTGAGGTTTCTGATGGAAAGAGAGAGGACAGCATTTGCATTTTTCCTTGG
Source organism: Falco biarmicus (assembly GCF_023638135.1). Classification (NCBI taxonomy): domain Eukaryota; kingdom Metazoa; phylum Chordata; class Aves; order Falconiformes; family Falconidae; genus Falco; species Falco biarmicus. The sequence continues at coordinate 59,867,827 of NC_079291.1, read as the reverse complement.
TGCATTTCTTGTGATGTATCAAACAAGAAGGGTTGTTTGAAGGAAAAAGTGTCAAGTCATATAGAAAGTCTATGGTAGCTATGACAGAAGTACTGAAAGGAAACGAAAAAAAAAGTAAAATATAAATAAATATTTTTTTTATAAAATATAAATTAATATTTATATATTTATATAAAATATGCCTGATGAACAAGGACCTGGGGGTGCTGATTGACCGCATGCCCAGGTGGCCAAGGGGGCCAGCAGCGCCCTGGCTGGTGTCAGACACGGCGTGGCCAGCAGGGCCGGGGCAGTGCCCGTCCCCCTGCGCTGGGCACTGGGGGGGCCGCCCCTCGGATGCTGGGCTCAGTTTGGGCCCCTCAGCACCAGCCAGACCCTGAGGGGCTGGAGCGTGTCCAGAGCCGGGCAGGGGGCTGGGGAAGGGGCTGGGGCACCAGCCTGGGGGGGGCTCAGGGGGGAGCTGGGGGGTCAGCCTGGAGAGAAGGGGGCTCAGGGGGGACCTTCTCGCTCCCTGCAGCTGCCTGACAGGGGGGTGCAGCGAGGGGGGGTCGTCTCTGCTCCCAGGAACAAGTGACAGGACAAGGGGAAACGGCCTCACCTTGCCCCAGGGCAGGTTTAGATTGGGGGTTGGGGAACATCTTCCCTGAAAGGCTGGTCAGGCACTGGGACAGGCTGCCCACGGAGGTGGTGGGGTCACTGTCCCCAGGGGTGTTAGAAAAAAGCATAGATGCAGTACTGAGGGACATGGTTTAGTGATGGACTTGGCAGTGCTGGGTTAATGGTTGGACTTGATGATCTCAAAGGTTTTTTCCAGCCTAAATGATTTTACAATTGACAAAACAAATAGCTTTGGTTTACCAATTTTAGCTTTATTTGAGTAAAGAATAAGTTTTGAGGAGTAACCCAGATGAAGGCTTAGGATAAGGGAAGTGAAAGATATGATCATGACAGACAGAAATATGTAGAGGGTAAGGCCCAAACTTAGGCACAAGCACTGCTCAGGACCATGTATACACACTGAGAAGTAACAAGTTATGTGCACTTTGTTTGGAGAAAGCTTGGGACCCTACAAAAAGCATCCACATCAGTAGCTCTTACTGTCCCTGGCAGTGAGCACCTTCAATGACACTCGACCATGGGAAAAGGGGAGGACAAATTGCAGACTTCCACTACATAAATGGGGCTGGTGAAGGACATGCAGCGCAGAAGGATGAAGAGTCACAAGTTACAGAAAGAGAAACTATGGTTGGATATAATAAAAATTTCCTCAGAACTCAGTTGGACAAGGGCACATTGGATATAGCCCTTTTTTTCTGAGCTAGAGGTTGGACTAGAGACCTCCAGAGGTCTGTTTTAGACTAGACATGTCTGAGACTTCGTGACATGAAAAACCAGTAAGACTTTCAAAGCTTCTAACTAAGCAATTTTCAACTCTACAGGATCAACTTGATTTCTAATTTGTGCAAATCCATTTGTTCACTGGGGTAAGAGGGTTTGTTGAAAGCATACCCATAGTGATTCAAACACGTAAATGTGTAGAGACAGCTGGAAAAGCAGATGGGAAAAATACCGTAAGAGTGAGTAACAAGTTGTTGACCCTGTGTACAGAGCCCTTAAGCAGGAATAAGTTGAATGCTTCCACTGAAAGCAGAGCTTTTTGCTCTGAATTCTACTTGTATTTCAGTGAGCTACTAACGACTGTATGGAGGAAAACCTGGCATCTCTCACTGGGATGAATTACCTGACTTGTAAGTCACCGTCACTATTTTGAAGCACTATATATATATATATATATAAATATATTTGAACAGTATATATATTTGAACACACACATACCAGACATTTTTCCTGCACAATGTATAGAAAAAAAAATTAAGCAAATTATTTTAATGTGATGAAATTTAAAGGTTGATCTGGGTGTTTCTATGGTCACAGACCTCTGTTTATAAGTTTGGTCTTCCCCCAGCAGTTAAAGGGGAGCCTGGTGACCAATAGGAAAGCAAGACCTCATTCTCCACATTCCATTAGCTTCATAATTCCACATTAAATGATGGGTTTAGTGCCATATGGTGAAGTCTGATATGAAGAAGAAAGGGAAAAAAAATTAATATATACACCCTCATGCACACATACGCACACAGATATATATATGTGTATGTGTGAAATGTATGTGTATACATATATTGCACATGATTAACCTGTCTGGCTTACTTTAGGAAATGGCACATATTGATGAAGTGAAAATTTTTAAACCTTTTCAATAATTCTTCATGCTGTTAAGATTCGCTTCAGTTTGTATTTGGGTCTGAGATTTTTATTTTAAATTTAACTGCATGGATAGCCTCACTGCAATTCTAATTTTCTGGAGTCAGCCTGGAAACCACAAAGCAGAATTCTTTCCAGGCACTATGACTTTCAACACGTAACCTAAATAACAATACTGTTTTTACCTAATGGTCTAAACATCTAAAGTATTAAATGAGGAATAAATTTGTCATGAGGTCAAGAGTTAAGAACTCTTAAGTAAAGGAGTATTGAGAATGTGCATGTGAAAGACAGGGGTAATATAATTTCCATAAGTCAATTTTCTTTTCAGATTACAATTCCACTAGCAAAAAGTCTCCAGGCTTATGTTATTACAGTTCCAAGTTTATCTTAAATCACAAACTAGAAAGGTCCCAGTATTCATCTGCTCAGCCTTCACCAAGTTCTTCTGACTGAACATGAAAAGACAAATTTAACTTTCTTAGGCAGGATAAGCCTGCTAAAAATTGCCACCTGATTACCAATATAACAGCAGTGCCAGGGAGCGCTCAAGCAAGATCCTAATGGTGCTTTCACACATTGCAAAAAACCTTGTAAAAGACATACTTTGCTACAGAGACTGAAAAAGAGTGAGAAAAGGGAGATTTCTTATTACAAGTAGGGAAACAATGTGCAAAGCTGCTGTGCACAGGGTGTAATACAACATCTCTAAAACTGAATGCAGGTCTTTGAATACAGGTTCAGTGGGAATCTGGACACTGGCTTACCAGCATGGGTCACATTAAAAGGTGATATCTACAGCCTTGGTTCATTAGCATTTATGATATAAATTGATTGTTACTCCCTGGGAGAATTTTACTTTTCACCTGAGTTCTACCTACACTGAAACTGCCGATCTGTACAGGGAGCCAAACGCTTTGCGCTTAAAGTAAGCAAATCTTATGGGCATGTCTAAACCCAGCGCTGGGGTTCTGGTTTTGGGGAGACTTCAGACTGGCGCTTGGTCTGAAGGTACTAATCCAGATGTGAAAAGAGAAATGCAGCTTCATCAAAACTTTATTCCATGTTCCACACTGACTTTCTGCCTAATAGCAGCCATGCCATGTCAACTCCGAACCCACCGCTATGTCTCAACACACCTTGACTGTAAATCTCTGCTAACGGGGTGTGCTATGGCTATCCAGAGTGCACCGATTTTAAGGAGCTGGTGTTCCTGTCTGGAAACGCTATACGCTACCCCAATGCAAGCAATTTCAGTTTGATCTTATTAGGTCTTGGACATGAAAATGGGGACAGGCTGAGTCAGTAGTTGGCTGGGAGGTAGACCTTTTCCCTAATGGACCCAACCACTACCGCTCCGGGAAGTGGTGGTGGTAATTCAGGAGGTGTTGCTTTTTCCAGTCCCTGTGTCTGTGCTACTTGATTTTTCCCCTCAAGTACCCTGCTATTGCCTGGACACATCAGTGCTGAGGTCTCCACAGCTGGGAAGTCACTCAATGTTGAACTGCCCTGTAGCCCAGGCAGTCTGGTGGGGAGAAGGAATGAAGGATCATTTCCAAAGAAGGTCAGAGGACCACAACCAATGCTCTCATATTTTTATTTTTTCCACAGTACAAGCAGTGCATTGACAATTACTCTGCTTTCTCCTGCAATGCCTCAGGTGATCAAAGGAGGGCATATTGGAAGCAGATTTATCTGGATTTATCTGCATGGATTTATCTAGAGGAGCACATTCTCAATTCATATTTTCACATGTATGTTTTTGAAGCTGTTCCTTTCATGAGTTCCTTAGGAAAAAAGTGCCTATATTGGTCTCTGAAAGACCAGACTCCAATGGCATATTCTCCCTGAGGTCTGACCAACTCCACACAGCTATTCAAATGAGCATGAGCGTGCTGGGAGTTCCTCTGGTAGTGGGAGGTTCAGATCAATGCCATTGAGAGAGTGGAAATGAGGAGAAACGAGAAAAGATTTTTTAGGGGGAAAAAAGGCTGAAGCTGCCTCTCTTTTGCAGCGAAGACAGATCAACATTTGCTGTTTTCCAGATCTCAGCATATTCTGAAAGAAATGTTCCTGCCTCAAAACACAGAGGATTTCCTGTAAACCGAGTAAATTATATTTATTTTCATTGCTTAATAAGTTTCACATAAAATATTGTAACAAAAAAATTAATCCCACTTGGACACCTCCTACAACATTCTGATCTCATTGCTGCTAAGACTTTAATTTCTTTTACAAGAGAAAGATATTTTTCAGAAGAAACAAACTGTAAAAATTTTTTTTCAAGCAGTTATAGCAAGAAGTGATGGGGAAGGTTCAATGAAGAACCATGAAGAGAAGAACGATGCCAGCTGCATCACTGCATTGATGCACTGTGGGTCTTAGCTGATGGAAGCCTCAAGAGTTCTCACTCTAGGAACATGAAGCCACTATGCTTTGAAAGAAACAGTCCAAAAAAACCTTTGGAGAGGCTTTGCCTGCAATACCAGGTGCTATCCCAGGTACACAGATTCTCTTGCCTTTTCATTTGATTCATTGGCTTGGTTTAGGAATTCTCTGGTTAAAGATGGAAATAGCGGAAAACAAAGAAGAACTTGGTGAAAGTATCTTCTGGAGAGCACAAGGACAGGAGGAGGGAATGGAAAAATTCCTGAAGTAGTGTGCAAAGTAAATTAAGCAACAGGGGAGACTTTAATTAATCAAATGGTTTTGAATAGCAAAAGCAGCCAAACATATGCAAAACCTCTTCTGTGGGAAGAAAGTGATCAGCCAGAGAAGGAGTGGGTCTGAATTTGAAAGCTTAGGGTTTTTTTCTGCCTGACCTATACAATCTGGCTTGGCTAATAAGCAACTTAGATGTTCAAGCCAGAAGTATCCAAGATGTCAGCTGTCAAAGACTGAGATTCCCATATCTCAGGAAAATGGCAGCCTAACCAGAAGATGACTGGCATGAAATCTGGGATCTTGCCAACCAGAGGAGAACACTTCTTGCCATTCTTTTGCAACTATGCAGAAAGTAAGAGATGTGCAAGCAGCAATCACAGTATACTTAAATTCAACACCATAGAGGAAGTGTTCACCAAGCATGGGAAAGCAAGGGGCTCGGATTGCAGAATGTCCAGCTTTCTAAACTGCTGTGAGTCACCCCAAGTGGAGCTTGCCTCAAGGACCAGTGCTTGTTCTTACTGAAGATAGTGACAGGCAAGAAGTGATGTTAATGGGAGCATAACACGCTTTATAAGTCAAGGAAGAAAAATATTTTAGTCACGTTAAGTGAATGATCCTAAAGACTCTTCTCATAGAGCATGTAATGAATGTGAAAGGACTTCATAAATGTGTGGAATGAACTGGTTACGTAGGCTTACTGGACCATCACTAGAAAAAAACACACCTCCAAAGGATGCTTCCTTTTAGTCACTTTAGATATCTACTGGAAGCTGAGAAGACTCATCTTCTGGAGGTGCTTATCTCTCCATTGACTATCCAGGGAGTCTATACAACAAACCTGGCATGGATTTTGACCATTTTTTGATGGTCAGAAGTAGATCATATGAACTAGCTTTCACAACAAGAGTGCAAGAAATGGTCATCACAGGTCTCTAAATGAAGTTGCTAAAATACTCTATTTGCAAGTTCAATAATCAAGAGTTCAAAGCCATTCTGCTCTCTTGCCTTTTGCCCAAACCCAACATTTTTTTTCTGAGAAACAGACAGAGAAAATAGTATTTTTTGTCAGCTTGATTGTCTCTACTAGCAGATCTCCAGCCAAAATTATTCATAATCTAGCAAATAAATGTTTTGGTCTCTGTTTACTAAAAAATATAATGTTTTGAGCCCAATCATATATGATAGTCACATTTAGGCAAAAACCACAAAATTTATATCTGTATTGAAAACAAAAAGGGGGAAGTGGTATGGGAAAAATAGTCAGAAACCATTGTATAGGGAAGAGCTGTCCTGAACCTCTCAGCAGGTATGGTGGCTCGAGTGGCAGATATTTTACTTGCTGCAGGAGTGCCTGGTTGAGTATCTTCAGGCTGTGCTAATCCTGGAGGTCAGAAAACAGTCATGCACTAGGACTTTCAGGTGTTAACATCTGTGAATCTCTGAAAACAGGTTCATAGGTCAAGGACTGCAGAAGGGAATGTGACAACGTTTCTCTGAGCTCCAGGCTCATTCTTACAGAGGTAAAACTAGGGCTGAATGCTGAGGGACCAGAAGGAAAAATCTGCGGGCCAGGACGTTTGTAATGGTTCTGTGGGAGGTCCAGGGGAACAGAGAAGAGCAGCCCAGGTCACTTATAAGAAGGAGTGGAAGGAGGCCCAGGTCACTTCAGAGGTGGAATGAAAAAGTCTGGGAGCCCTGTTATTTGAGACAAGGAAGAGGGAAGGCACGGGTAGTGTCAAGTCAGTTGGGAGCCGTGGAAAGTGCAACTGCATGATGGAAAATCTCTTCTGGGACATCTGAGAAGGCAATTTTTCATCTTCAACTCCCCCTTTGCATTGTCACAACTGAACTTACATAAATTGCTGTACATGGCAAGAGCACTCTGAGTGTTTGAGGACACCTGACTTGTTAGAACATTGTAGGTTTAATCTGAATGGCACCAAAGAGCCAGTTGAAGAACATGACCTTTGAATTTGACTTGGCAGAACAAGAAGGACTCTATCAGTGTGCCGGGAAATAAGCTTTAATTAAATTGCAGTTCTAATCTGAAAAACCACTGTGCTGTGAATATGCAGTTTTATTGCTCTGAGGTCAGCATCTCTCAGTGGCTCCAGAGAAAAATGCGTTTGAGCTATCACGTAGCTAAACGAGACATCTGTTTCAGCAGATTTAGTCTTGTCGTCTTATGGGTGAACACCATCATTAAAGAGGCTGAAAAGAAATTACATTGACATTAAACTGGTTTCTCACCTAACTCTAGCCATCTAAGAGTTAGATGCCTATTCAAAGCTAATCATCTGCAGTTCTCTAGGCAATGGAAAGACTGGGATGTCCAAAGTAAGTCTCAGCCTATATAATTTAGGTTCAGATGAATACGTTTTAGCTTTTTCCACTGAATACATATGTGAAGAAGACAGCTATGTTGACTAGACATCCAAATTTTTAATTAATGTAGTTAAGTGAAATAATAAATCCATTTTAGGGCCATGTAAACCTCTTTTTCTTAAACCTTGAAAGTTTTTCAGTCACATTTTCAGGTGTTCCTGGTCAAAAGTACTTTATACATAATGAAGATAAATAATCTTCATGATGATAAATAGTCTTATGTAATTGCAAGGGAACTGAGAGTTTAGGTAAAATTCCACATGTCACAACACAAACAGTAAATGTATCCGTGGTGACGACACTGTTGAACAGAATTTGCTAAATGCTTCTCTTGCTGAGGAGGACAGACAGACACTATTTATGCAGTTTCATGTAGTGACTATAGAATCAAGTTACTGGATGCTGGATGTCATTAAATACATCAGCTATAAAGACCTCTGTCCACATAACCACAAACCGACACATTTTCAACTGTCAGGTTTTACTAAGCCTTTTCCCCACAAATGACTAATTTTGAAAACATTTTCATTTTTGCCCTGAGGTACATTGTAAATCAATTTTTTCCATTTCTTCTTATGCACTGAAACTGAATGTAAACTCCTATGCCTATTTCATCACAGGTTACTGAGCAGACTTTGAAGGAAAACAGCTTTCATTTCCTGAGACTGCTGTGATTCGAAGCCAACAGCATGCAGGAAAAAGCTGTAGAACGCATCAAAATTTTGGACATGACATCTTCAAGGTTGATGCATGTGCTCTATAACATGTTGCATTTGTAAACAATGAGTTTATGGGTTCATTTAGCCACTAACAAACTTCCCTTCAGCTCTATCCCCAACTTCCAAGCCATGATATAAGACAATGCTCAAGCATCCTTTGACTCCCAAATGCAGACTAGCTGGGAAGGAGGCGCTGCCTGGATCTCAGGTAAACATAACTGTCACCCAAATCCACTTTCAGTCACAATGTAAGTAAATGGAGGCTGCACAGGTCATGTCTTGTGAGTTGAAGGGGGCATATGGTGCTAGGTAGTGCTAACAAAGGAAGGACCTGTCGCCCCATACCGTCTCCAGTCACCTTAGGTGAAATGTGAGACAAGATACTAAGTATGGAAAAAATGTTTTCTGTACACCAAATGCAATGGAGGTTTTGGTCTAAATTCCTTTGTACAAAGGTGGGAGCCTACTGCTTTTTGGGAAGCCTTCTAGTGTCTGGATTTCACTCCAGAGGGAAGTGAAAGTCCCTTTCAAAGACTTCTAAGGAGCAAATATTTTAAGATAGTTTGCAGTATTTGCCAGCCCTTTGTGGCTTTCCCCTGTAGCCTTGGGCTTCTCAGATGACACTCAACACCTGCGTGTGGGGCAACTGAACTGAACCCCTAAGGCAGGATTCGTCTTGCAGACCAAGTTGCCTACATTTATGCATCTCCATGTCGAGTGGATGTCTAAGCTGTCATCAAAGTCAGCACAGTGCTTGACTGGGACAGGGAGATCTACTTCAAGACACCACCCACTTACCAGGCTTCCTCTCAAGTGCTCATGTTCTCAGACTAGTACTAACTCCTCTTCCTCCATCATCTCGCTAAACACTCAGAAAAAAATGTGCACATGAGATTAGGGGCAATTTTCTCCTCACACTGCGGAGACCATTGCAGACCTATTAGCCTAACGAGACACCGCCAGGGTGTCTGTCCTCCCCACACCTCCCAGGCACCCATTCTCAGCATTGTTTCCTAATTGTGTGCAGATTTCTAACCAATAACTCCCCCCTCTTTCACTCCTCTTCCTCAACTCATAATTGATCAGACACTGAACAGCTGCTGGCTATTTTCTCTTCCTGAGAAACACTCAGTAATTGTATGTATGGTCTCCAAATCCCTAAACATTTGGAGAGGAGATGGACTTGAACAGGAGCCAGTTCTTTTTACAGCACTGGTACCAGCAGCAGTGGCAGGCATTGAAATCATATCAGGGAGGCTAGCGAGGGCGGGGATGTGTCTTGTCAAATTTGCTGAGATTCACTTTGAGAAGGGCAATAAAAAGAAGAAAAAAATGTTTAAAGAGAGAAAAAAGCTGAAACCAGCAATCAACAAACCAAGGCAGCTCAAACAGTTGGAGTCCATCCCAGCTTTGGAGTAGTGGAATTACGCACTTAACCAAAGGGCATTGTTTCTGCCCAGGCTCACCCACTTTTCCCAACGTACAGACTGCTGCATGGCAAATGGGCCAGCTTCGCCAGGCTTTAAACTGAGGGTTATCCATTTTCAGGTCCTGCTTTAATCTCTTTGACATTGAAGAGGCCTCTGCAGAGGCAACTCTCAAATGTGTTGGAGGTGTTTCTCCTGTTCTTTCTGCTATGCAGAAAGTCTAAGCTGCCATCCTCATTAGAACATCCCAGCTTTGTGACAAAAGTTAAATGGGTTACTCAAGTCCTACTCATGTGACAATGTGTCCCAACCAAACATGATAATTCATTTGTCTGAGAATGACAGTTGTTTATCAAAACATACAATGTCAGGCACTTGGCTAATTGACCCTCTTTAACATAAAATTTCTTAAAAATCAATGATTGACTTGTTGGTGAAAATGTAAGAAGCAGAGTAATTAAACCAAAAGCAAAGACTTCACCTCAGAAATATTCCTGAGTTGTTTCACAAGAGTTTTAATTCACATACATCAAGTCACCTCTTCAGTAGGCTGCTTTTCTAAGATTAATATTAAAAACAATGCAAGAAAATGAACTACCACTTCAGCACGATACATCTCAGGCACCTGAAAGTAGGCATCTATCCTAACATAATTCATCCATAATCCCTCTCTGTCAACACATACAAACACTTCTAGATTATGATTTATCACATTTCTAATGTGATGGCTTTATTTAGTTCGGTTTAACTGAAGACTAGGTGTTCAGTCTAGCTGACACTCTGTGTTTAATGGCTAAGTGGCTAAAACTAGGTGAAATGAGTACCACACCATGCCTCAAGCTAGCTCAACATTTCCACCATCAAATTAGTGCCATCTTCTTTTGACCTGAAATTTAAGGGTGAGCCTCATTAAGACCAATACCTCATATTTCATGTTCTTTACAGAGATGGACAAAGGAGGGGAAGCTTAAAGATTTGATTTTCTGTGGTCATGTAGAATCACAGAATTATACACAAGATGCCCCACACTTGCTGCACCTCCCATAACAAGAAAGGGCTCACGGCAATGTAGGATGTCTGCTGGCACTCTGTAGACAAGCTCTCTTCCTGAAGTTGCTAGCTGAGATCTAAAAGTTAGTGCCCGACCGCTCCATACCTCCAGTCTCCAGATCATAGATTGTGAGATGGTCATAGAATGGGCAGAATCATTTGGGTTGGAAGGGATCTTAAATACCATCTAGTTCTAACCCACCATGGGCAGGGGCATCTTCCACTGAATCAGTTTGCTCAAAGCCCTGTCCAACCTGGCCTTGGACACAGATGTACCTGAACCACAAGTCAGGCCAAAAAGGTGCACTTGGCATATTGGGGTCACGGTAAAGAAGAGAGCAGGGTGCTTTACTACAAGGACAGGAGATCCAGACCTGGGTGTGAGGAGGTATGGGGTGGGAGTGAGTTGCATCAATCTCACAAAAGGACAGTTGAGGTCCTTCCAATATAGGGTGTTGTCTAGTCCTCTCCTTCTAGCAGTTGCAAAGAGGCTTGGCTAGTAAAGTCAGTGTGAGCTGGGTCCTCACACAGACACTTTGACAGGGAGGAGCAAAGGGGAAACGATCAATGACAATTCCACATTGCTGGGATAGATCTGCTCCAGAGAGCACCAACAACTCACTGGTCCTGCCAGTGTCTTCAGTCTGTCTTGCTCACTTCCTCCAGTATGGTGTTATAGCACATTCTATATGTTTTCTCCCCAAAGGACTGTAGTCATTATTTAGCTTTGAACTGTAGAAAAAAATATTCTGCTGTATCACCAGAAAAAAAAAATAAATAAAAAAAATAAAAAAAAAAAAGATCCCCCAGTTTCCAAGCCTTTACTTCTAATTTTGGCCTCCTAGCAAAATTTGAACTCCTCAAGAAGCCCTAAGGGAAAAAACAGACCTCGATATGAAAATTGACACCTGAACTGCTGTCATTTCAGTTCAAAAAGACAAAACAATATGTAATTCCAGGAATAGCTGCTAAAATCTGATAAAATTTTGTGTGGGCCCAGTAACCTTACACTGGACATTTGTGGCTACTTCCTAGAGAAACAAGAGAAAGCAAAGAAAATTCTTCTTGGACAAATAGCACATGTAATACCACAATTGGCTACATTCCTAATAAGCTCTCCATGCCAGCGATACAAAGACCGTAACCCTAGAAGAGAGATGTGATTGCTGTCTTGGACTGAGCTTGCTCTTTAAGGAGCTTGCAGCACAGTTAGACCTGGCTCAGGTGTAGTTGCCTCCCTAGGTAAAGCAAAGAAGTCCTGGAGTCACATTAACTGGAGAAGGAGATTAAGAAATCAGGTCTGCTGGGAGTATAACCGATGCCTCCATGGCTTCTTGGCTTTCCTCAGCCTGCAGAAAGTGCCCTAACACGCACAATAGTGACCACACATCAGTGCTCCTCTGTAACCTTGAGTCTAGCATTTGAGTTGGGGTCCTTGACGAAGCTTAAGGAACACTTCAGACCAGTGCCTAGGATTCCTTATCATGCTGCATGGACTGAAAAACTGCCAAGCCACAAATCCTGAGCAGAAATCTTTCCTTACGATGCTTAGTTCGCATAGATATTCTTAGGCACGTAGATACCCCGTGCCATTTTATTTTGTACAGAATTGAAATGCTTGCAAATATTGTGGTCCCTCATGCAGTCCTGGATGTATGAGTAAAACTCCTTGCAAAAAACTCAGTTTTATACCAGAGCAACACATCCCTTACAAGTGTTACAATCTAACTTCTGCCTGTGTATGTGTGTTTGATTTTGAAAATATTTACCATTTATAGCGTATTTAACCTCTTCATTTTATGGGACCATCAGCAAAGCTCATCAACACTTTACTTCTGAGTTGTAAAAATTAAATAAAATTAATCTTTAAGGCAATAGGATCACTGCACCTGCATGCTTTTGTTCTGCAAGAGGATGCACGGGTTTCCCCATGTATGGGATCCTTGCACTTGACATCAGTCATATAAAGGGATGTTTGTAAATTCAGTCCAAATGATTGCTGCAAGTTAAGAGAGAGCAATTATGGGAAGGGCAGCAGGAATTCTGGGCAGTGAAATCCTTGCTAGGATGGCTCGAAAGACCTGTTACCTTGGGCTGTAGCTGTAAACAAGAAGCTCTGATAAAGACCTGGAAAGAGTTTTGAGCCATTATAAACTGAAAGGCCCAAATGCAGCTGGGAAAGGAAGCTGGAAAGTCTTGATTATCCTCTTCTGGGAATAAACCCCACCCAGAGGGAAGCAGGGTGGAAAACACCAGCTGTGGCAGATGTGGCTGGTGTGAGAGGAGCCAGATTAGGTAAAGCTCTGCTCTGATGTGTGGATGTCTTGTCTGCCACCAAGGGTAAGGTTGGTAACGTCAGCTCTTCCCTTTAGTTTTGAAGCTCTGCCTACATACAGATACCCTTGACAGAGGATGTGAGAGATGAAAGAGAAGGGGCAACAGGTACATTCCTGAGCACAAGAAGTGTATCTTGCATCACGTTAAAGTTCTATCATTCAAGCTCCCTTTATATTTCCTTTATACCCATCAGGGTTTTTAGAATATGATTCCTTGGACCTATTTCAGGGTTCTGCTAAAAGATGAGATAAATTTTATGCTGGTTGCCTTTGGTGACAGTGACTTTGAAGACAGCTGGTGCAGAAATCAGATGAACCCCAGCCACTTTGTAAGGTGTGTAATACCAGGTTGGTTGATGTTGTGTCTAAAAGGCTGCTGGCTCTGCCTGGGACCTCCAAGGCTTTCTGCCTGTCCTTCTGCCACCACATTTGAGCTCTCCAGTCTCTAACAACAGGCTGAATTCAAACTGCAGCCATTGCCTCAGTGGAGGCACTAACAGCACACCTCTCTCCTCTCCTGGGCTAACTAATTTCATCAAGCTTCGGTATCATTAGGTTTTGTACCCCTCAATTAACGAAAAGTATTATTAACCTTTTGATTCAAAAGGAGGGGAAAGAGCCAATTGCCTATTTGAATATCTGGCATCCAGCATACCCATTCAGTTCTTCCAGAAAACAGGCTCGAAATGGATCTGTTTCTCAAGCTCATCAGACCATGTGTATGAACAGGGAGTGACAGCAATGCTGCAGTCAAAAAGTCCTTTTTTTTTTTTGGCAGAAGCACAGTCCCATTTATTTCCCCAGTACAGGAGCTCTCTGATCATCACAGATAATGTCTTGTTTTACCATGGTCTAACCCATTTTCATCTCTTTCCTCCTTCCTTCTTGTTTCCTCCTTATTCCATGTCTTTAATGTTTGATTCAACAGAACACGTTGGCATGTTTCCCCGTGTTGCGCCACAGGCTTCTGTTCCGAGCAAAGTTGAAAGCAAGTTTCAAAGCTAAACATGGTTAAAACCAGGACAGTCCTGAAGGGCATCAGAAAAGTGCGTGTTTACATGCTACGTGAAGCAGGTAACAATGATTTTTCTTGCCATCAAAGACACAGTTTCCAGCTATGTGTTGTCATGATTTTCTTGAAAATAATTATCACATCTCCAAAGACACTGACAGCTGTATGCACTCCTGCCCTCCCTAATTACACAGTTAATAAGGGAAGCAGAGAGAACGTCAGAGTGAAACGAAGGCCAAGGGCAAATCCAAACACCTTGGATCCACCACTTAGTAACTGAGCTGGCCAGAAACCTTCTTGATCTTGCCAAAGAAGGATGAGGCTATGGAATGAGCTTCCCACGGGCAGCTAATGTGGGAGTGAAACAGTCTGCTTACAGAAGGATGCTGCTTGTACCTTCCTCAAAGCATGTTAGTATCACCACAGGAGGTTGAGAAGCATTTGGGGAGCACTTGTACTACAATAGCCAGGCATTTGCAACACTGTGGGTGCAGGAAGCAATTTTTGGGGGCACAAGTCCAAACTGTGCTAAGGAGAGACTGAAATTCATTCTTCCGTATCCCACGGGATTGTCCTGAGCCCATTCTCTAAATTGGAGGGGACATGACTCATTCATTCTCTTTGGTCACTTCATCCTCCACTGCTGAAGAGTTTCCCATTGAAAATTTTGTGGAAGCTGGAACATTTCTTGGGGGTGAAAAATCTTCTGGTTTTTGACATTTAAATGAAACAGAACAAGGAATTTGATCAACAGCTCCTGTCTCACTGTCATGTATGAGCCAAGACCAGGCCAAAATCAGCATTAAATCCCACTGTGTTTTGAGAGGGTTCAAGTTTATTCACTCTATAAATGGGAAGGAAAAAAGTATTTTATTCCTAAAAGTTTAAAATGGTTTGGTTTGGTTTGGTTTTTGGTTTTGGTTGGTTTATTTTTATTTTTTCTGCCCACTGATCCTGAATTATTCTGGAATTATAATGTGTATTTTGAATAAATAAAAATTACCATATCCTTTCTGTCTGCTAGCAAAGATGGCCACAGGGAGAGTGGCAGGCCTCAGCCCTTCCACCAGAAACCACCTCCGTCATATCCAAGCCAGGAGCTGGAGAGGATGAGACTAAGGCGTTCCTTCTGCCCACTCTATTTGGAGCGTTGGCAACCTTTGGAGGAGGCACAGGCTGTCAAGATGGGAGTGATACTTGAATTCACAGCATCCAGAATCACCAGCTCTTGCCTGTCAGATAACACCCCGTGACAGCTGAAGGCCACAAAGAAAACATAATAAAAAAGAAACTAGGGTAGAGAGAAGAAAACAAGTCTTGCTATGTTCTTACATGAGTACATCCCTAAAGCTGAGCAGAGAAAGGAAGAGAAAGGCCTTTATTTCCCTTTAAGCATCATTTCCTATGCGTGCAAGTAACATGAACACTGCAATTATATAGCCAAGCTAGCTGAAGACAGAATAAGAGAAAAAAATAGGAGGAAAGATTTACAGCTCTTCCAAAAGATGGAATTGAAATACGTAAAAGAGGGCAGCGCTGATTGCCAAAATACTGGAGGTTTTCTGTTCCTTCCACCGTGCTGTATTGTGAGTGGTGTTTGGAAGGCGGGGGGAGTGAGGAAGCATTGGAATCTCAGGGTTTTTATTTCACCATGAAACTTTAGCACAAGAAATTTTAATTGTGGATCCTTGTGGACAAGACCTTGAAATCCTACCCAGCCAGAGCTTTCTGGTCCAGGAGTGTTCTTGGAACTGGTTGTGGCTCCCAGTCACTGGGTTTCTTTATCCAAGTTTGTTCTCTCAGTCCGTCAGTGGGATGCAGGACGAGTTAGAGGGTTAACTATTTGTGAGCAGCCCTGGACACAAGAGTTTGGTCAGGGGCTGTTTCATTGCTAGTCATGCAGGCAGTGTGTTTATATCTATTTTAGAGGCTATCGCTGTAGGAGTTTTCTTTTTCTTCCCCCCCCCCCCCCCCCCCACCTTGCGTTGCAAAATGATAGGCCTTTAACACAGTTGGCACCTTATCAAGAAGCTCTGGAGAAGGAACACGAGCGCAGCCGCACCAAGTAATGGATTATGGCTACTGGTTGACTGCGTTAGTGTCCACAATAGTGTGAAACACTATCTGTTGGAGGGCCTCAAAATTATCAGGGTATTTAATCACAGACTGGGCATGTCTCTGATGTATTTATGTGTATTATCATCAGAGGGTCACTTGGGCGACACACGGAGATAATGGAAAGAAAGAGGACTTGGAACTTAAGGCAACAGATCTTGTTCAACTTCCAAATGTACAGAACTTCTTGGGAAATACCGGTAGCCAACTAATGTGCCTCTAGATGATCAATCTGCATTCTAGAGCATGACTGTTTCGATTCAGG
This sequence comes from Falco biarmicus, assembly GCF_023638135.1. Taxonomy (NCBI): domain Eukaryota; kingdom Metazoa; phylum Chordata; class Aves; order Falconiformes; family Falconidae; genus Falco; species Falco biarmicus. Next base: position 59,851,586 of record NC_079291.1, on the reverse strand, counting down.
TTCTCAGTGGGTATAAGTTGGAGGTACCCCTGTGACAGTGATAAAGACCAGATGAAAATTTGATTTAGTTACACTGAAAGGTGGGTCAGGAACCCACATGAGAAATCCACATGAGCTCAGATTATTTGAAGATTTCTATTTTCCAAGTACAAATGTGCTGTAAAAGCAGCTCCTCCTGCAGAATTGTCCTGTTTCCAGATCCCCCAGAAAACCTGCAGTGGTGAAAGTTTTGAGAAGACCGAAATCAAAAGGTGATTTAGTTTAACTTCTAGCAAAATCTTGTATTCTAAGGAGGTTTGAAAAATGATTCTTGAAGCGATACTGACATTTCCCCATTGATTTCATTTCCCAGGCCTCAATACAGATTAGTTTTTCTTCTTTTCTAAATTTTCAGACAATTATCCTATTTGGTTGAGGTTTTTTAAAATAAAAGTAGCTATTAATTTCACTTCTTAAAATTATTTTTGCCACAAAATCTCAATAAATCCGAATTTCAGGAAGCCGAACACCTTGATAACTACTAGCATAACATTTTCAATAATAATGTTATAACATTTTTACTAAAGTAAGTTTTTCCCGAGATTCCTCACACACCTTCCTTCTGCCAATAGCTACACCTATGTGCTGCAAAATTATCTTGAAGATGGGGGTAAAAACCCTCCATTAAAGCCACCACAAGGGAGAAAGACAAAAAGCAGATGGCACATTTCATTACCTTGCTAATCCCCACGCACATATCGGGCATACAGACTGGGATTCATCTGCTCTATTTTTATACACCCAAACGTTAGACATCTGAATTGGAGCTAGTCAGCCTCCACCAATGTAACCAGCAGAACAGAGAAATCGCAGCTTAAAGCAAGTGATTGACTTCCCGAGGCTATGCATTGCTCCCCACTGACTGCACATGTCTCAGGTGAATATATCAGACTTGGGCATAGAAAAGAGGGTAAACTCAAACACAGGTTGTTTTGCCGTCTTCAGTTCCTCCATCCCCAACAACCCAGAGAAAACCAAGAAATTCAGCTTTACCTCTCCCCTTGTAACTGAGAGCAGCAGGGAACCACATAACAAAATTTAATTACATCCCGTATGCAGGACCAGTATGTGACCATGAATAATAACTAAACGGTTGTCCCTCCAAGGAAGAACTTTCCTTTGAGTGGGTCAAATCTTTCAGATACCCACATGAAAAATTATAGTACTAAAATTTGTTAGTATTGAATATTATATTGTTGAATTCTTATATTATTAGATACTTATTCCTACTTCGACAAGCATCTTCCTTGCTGACACAGAAGTCATGTCTTGGCCCACCCAACAGCTAGAGTGTAGCTGGTCCTCTGAACAAAACCCTTGGAGGACTTGATCAAAGGTACGTACTCATACCTTGCCTGATACACCAGTGAAATTTAGTGGCAAGGATGACTACATTCAAGAGACTGACTGAAGGAGGTGATCTGGGTATGCCAAAGCACAGTCATTGGGTACATCACAGAAAAAAAAGCAGGAAAGCTGGCTTCAATTCCCACACCAGCCCCAAGGATTCAGAACTGTAGTCCTAGCACCAAGCTTGGACAAAAGGAAGATGAACAAACTGCATCTTTGTCCCATCTGTTCAGGATACAGCTGGGCAGGGAAAAGAAGGAAAGTTTACCTGGAGCAGGCAAACGGAGTCTCAGTCTTTAGCCTAATGCTTGGAAAATTCACCTGAAAATCTAGAGCACGGAAAGAGCTGGAGTCTCCTTGCCTTCCACAGTAAACAGCTCATTAGTGTCAGCTCATCACGTTTGTGTCATACTGACCAAAAATTGGCTGATTTAAGACAGAGAAATATTCCAATATATGTCAACTGAAGTTGACATACCTTCTTTCAACTCTGTTATCTGTCTTTCTAGCTGTCCATCTGCCTGTAATATGCTGAATCATTAGTTTTTCATGGAAAGTATTTTCTTTTTGAAACTTGCACTCTCTGTTGAAAAAAATAAAAAAAAAATCATGGAAAATGTAGCTGTAGTACTAGGTACTGTTATGCCAGACTCTCACTTGGCCTGGATCAGTATACCTCTGCTGACCTCAATAATAATTTAACTTGAGGGCAAGCAAAGAACTTGGTGTTCAGTCATAGAGTGACTGTGGCTAATCTGGTGAATAAATCAGACAAGACCAACCAGTTGCTTCATAAATTCACGGTAGCCCATGGCCAACACATTACTCTCAAGCAGTGGCACAGCAATTTAATGGGAAACTTGCATTATTGTTGTTGTTGTTATTATTTTTAAGGCTTTGGCTTTTTTCCATGAGTCTTTGCCAAGTTGCTCAATACTGTCACTGGCATCAAACTGAAGCTATTAAGTTTTTCCTGATGTGAGCATGAGCTAGAAATGTGGCTCATTTCAGGAAAAAAAAAAAAATGAAAGCCCACTCCTTTAAAGGCACTTGGTTTTCAGAAGGGACAGCTTAGTATTTATATTGTCAACGAGAAGTGCACGAGCCTCACCAATATCCCCCATTTATGTCCTCAGAGCATACGTCCCTGACTGAGCACGCTGCTGCTGCATGAGATAAATGAGGTTTGTGCAGCTTTGCCTTTTCTCAGTCCCCAGTGGCTGTACATGAAGGTACTTGTGAACCTTCCAGTTCTTTAATAATTGAAGCCAACGGAAAATTTATCCATATTTTCCATAGCCAGATGCTGTTCTCAATAGAGAAGGGAAATAGCAAAGCACCTTCGAGGCATTCTGCTTTGAAGGTGCAGGAAAAAAGGTAGTGCTGCCCCTGCCCCTGCCCAGCCTTGCCGTGGTTTTGGTGCCTCCTGGGGGGATGCTGACTCTGTAGAGCCGTGGTGTGGTACAGACTGCACTTGGAAGTAGTAGGGAACAGCACGCTTTCCTACTCTGCTGCATAACAAACCATTTCAAGTTCAGTTGTTTGGTAGGTGTGGATTTGGGGGAAGGGAGGGAGGCAGTGGAATTTAATTCCTTTCCCTAGTGTAGATGGGGTTTTGTTTTCATTTTCTTGCTGCTATAGCTCAGAAAGACCAAGGAAGGAGAAATGAGGAGTGGGGCAACATGAAGGAAAGAAAGGGAAAGAAGATAAATATTTCTGTATTGATATTGATTAACTGATATGCAGAGGAAAGAGAGAGAAAGAGAGAGGAGCACATTAACAAATCTCTATTTAAATACTAACTTACAAGTGAAAATGTGTTGGCTCCTTCTAAATCCCTACAGAGATTTTGAGACATTGAAGCCAGCAGACACCCTATGATCATCTAACCTGACCTTTCTTAACTCAGTCTAGAAACTTTACCCAGTGATTCCTGGAATGGCAGGAATTATCCCCACTATGTGAGTACATTTCTAAGATGCAGCTTAATAAACTGATGATGGGTATCATATTGCCTGTGATAGCAGAGCACTGGATGTCATGGGCTGGTTCCTGTGTTCCTCTGGAGGAATGTTACCAATGGCTTGTGGTTGAGCTAAAGCACATTTATCCCTTCTTCCTGCAACTGCTACTAATTCTGACATTGCTGCAGAGCTGCCTTGTCCTAGCATGCATAGGGAGATTCATAGCCATATGAATCATAGTACAGAGGGAGAGCTATGCTGCAAAGATTTCCCAGTTCTTTCCTGAACCCATCAGGTCAAGGTAGATCAATTTGTCTGTTGTTAAAATTACAGCCACAGGCACAGGAGGTTAGTGCTATGTGATGCAGACACCCTTAGATACCACTCTGCCATGCCTTGGCTAGATGAGGATTTGCATTCCTGGCCATTCTGGAGTATTTTAAAGGGGTCAGTCTTGCTATCTCATGATCTAAAGACACAGGTAGTCAGACACACATCCTGAAAGAGTATCCACACCAGGGATCAAGGTGTGTCAGAAGCCGTAATCTTCACCCCACGTAGCAGTTCTACAGCTGAGGAAGAGGTACTCCTCTATCTCGTCTATTCGCCTCCTTGCCTCCTGATAAACAAGTCAGTTTTGTAAGGCTCTGACATCTCTACTTCCCATGAAGGTGTCTTCTGCTGCCCCAGAATTTCATCAAGCAGAAAATAAAAAACCCCTGGCCATTTAGCCAGGGTTTCCCACCACAGCAGCAGCTTCAAAATGTCCAGTCCTGGCACAAACAAGCCCCAGCTCCGCTGCACTGGCAAAGGAAGGCTGACATTACCTGGACATGGTGGTTTCACGGCACAATATATAGTACCCATGATTTCTATATGCACAGAACCTGACATGTCGTGAAAGGGTTGAACAGGTAAAATCTGTCAGCATGGGGCACATGCAATCATGGTCGTCTGTCCTGGTCATCCTGGGGTCACTGCATGTGTACAGCATGGCAGTCACACTCATATCCCTCTTTGGGATTTTTCAGATGGAATATGGGATCAATCCAATTTTGTCTCCCCTTGTCTCAGCATGTTAATTTGTGGGACATGCAATTCAGCTCTCCTGATTATGTAAACAATGAGACTTGTATTAAAAGGACAGGCTGTGGTTCTTTTGCCCTGAGGTAAAATTTTCACCTCTTGGGTTCCTCATGGTCTTTGTATTCTCTTGCTGGAAGCTGAAAGATGTCACCAAGTTAAATGACCCTACAGACACTGGCTGGGCAAGAAAAGTAAGGGACATATTTAGCTTGGGGCTGCCTAAAATAGCTACTCCAGCTGTTGGAATTAGGGCATTTCCAGGTTGTGGAATGTCACAAGTCTCATACTGTAGCAACAATGGGACACCATGAGAAAGCCAGAGCTATTATTCATGTTTCAGGCTCTGGAGAATTCAGAGGTCCAAACAAAACTCAGAGCTGCAAAAGCTTGGAATATCATGAAAATACACTCATCTGGAAATGGTCTAAGAATCTTCTGCAGTGGTTACTGGCAACCACTGAAGAACCTAGGTGGACAGGTCTTGCCTTCCCAGGATGCAGGAAATGTTGGGATGGCCTTTCCCAAGGTATTTTGCTTCTGTGTTTCCCTTCACAGCAGGTAACAAAGCCACATCCAGCAAACAATGGATGTAGTGCAGGAGACTGGAATCTGACACTGGAACTTCTGAATACTTGGCACTAAAAATGTTAGCATCCTGCCCCTGTGCTAAAAGCAACTCATTGCAACTGCTGCCAGTGAGAGGGCTCGGACATTTGAGAAGAACAGGAAAAGCTTGGAGGTTGGGTCTGGAACAGATACTGCCTAGGAGCGAGGAACCTGGAATCAAGTCCTCAATGAAAGTATAGACACTCAGCAGGACACAACTAGTCTCACCACAGCATGAAGTAGGGGTATCAAGTTCTGGAAAGCATGGCGTTTGTCCTTGAGGGCAGGAGAAATGGGCTTTGGTGGATTCAGTGGGGTTCCTCCAGATTTCGGGGCTGAGGACTTGGGCTCATTGTTTCTGAACATCCATCAGCACGTGAAAACAGCTCATAGCTGTTTCTCATACAGGAGAAAGAAGACCTACTCATGGCCTAAAGAAAGTTTCCCAACAGCACAAATGAGGTGTATCCTGGGTTGGTTGCCATATGCAAGTCTTACCTTAGCAATGCAATGGACACATCTGGAATACTTGTAATTACATTTGGGTTTTAAGGGTGCACTATAAGTCCTCTCTGAGGGCTACTTTAAGCTGGGACTGTTGCAGTTGGGTGGTCTCTGGCCACAGGTGCACTTCTAATTAAAATGCAATGTGAAAAATCAGGGGAAAGGCCTGCAACAAGGAGCAAGGGGCTTGCTAAAGAGTCAATTTTACAGCAGTCTTACAGAATTAAGGCAGGTGAGAGTTCGGAGCCAGTGGTGTTTGTTCAAAGGAAGTTATTTTGGATTTTTGCTAAAGCAGAAGATGCTTATTCATAAAAGACCTCCCTCCTTTTTGTTGATTACTCCTCACTCTGCCTTATTGCTTCATTTTGTCGTATTTCAAAACAAACATGACACAAGAAAATTGATAGTAGAAGTGGTCCCCCCAACATAAGACTTTGTCAGGGACCTCACTTTTAATTCCCCAGCTTAATTAAATGCTTCTCCTGCCCCCTTTGACTGGTATGCTCAAGCAGCCTCTCTAGCATGAAGCCTCTCCATATCTCATTACATGACACAGGATGTCCCTGGCAATATGACAATAAAAAAGGGCTGGCAATATCCATGCCTTGCTGTATCTGACACATCTCACTGCAGGGACAGGATTCAGTTGCCAGCATGCAGGCATTTGATAACATTTTGGGTGCTGCACATTATCCAAACCAACCTCTACTTGTCACTCCAGAAGGTGCAGGTCTCCCAGTAACCCTGTGCCACATCTAAGACACTTCAGGGCATCTTAACTGATGTGATGTACCTATGCGTGAGCCACTGAACTGAGATGACATATTCTTTTGCTTAGAAGTAACGCATAATAACATAAATCACCGATACTTCGTCAGGATGGTCTAGAAACGTGAATTGTGTTGGTACAAACAATAACTTGCTTTGCTAAAATATTTTGATTACTTGTAATTGCATCCCAGATCCTGCCTTATCTTCTTACCAGTTTCTCTCCATTTTTTGCGTAAAGACAGGCTATTGCCCTGCCATTCTAGTAGCCATTTCTAAAACAATATTCTGTGTTTTATTCTTTCCACTCATCACTTTGGCTGTTAACCATGCAATCTAGATGGGACATGTAAGTCTTAGCTAGTCACTCTCGGCATTCTTTTTAATCCATGCTTGGCTTTCTTTTTAATCCATGGAAGGAAACAAGCATCCCCAGAAAGGAGGAAGAAAACCCTTTAGAGATGCATCCCCGCACCCCATAGACTACCAAATGAACCTTGGTTGACCAGCTAAGATGAATAGTTAAGTTAGATGAGATGAATCCCACATTTAGGATCCAATTCCCAACAGAAATCAAGGATATGTTTCATTTTAAATGTCATATATTGGGATGAACATTTGCAGAAATACTGGCTTTTGACCATATTCTAGCTTAAGTGAAAATTATTTTCATCATTCTACAATAACCTCTTAACTCTCCCAAAATGGGAAAGTTTTTAGACTCATAGCAGGGTGTTGGACTAGATGATCTTCAGAGGTCCCTTCCAACCCTGACCATTCTGTGATTCCCAAGTTGCCAGTTTTAACTGGCTAGTGAAGAATTATTTTTTCTTAGTCATTGATTTGCTTTCCTATCGCTTACCAGCTTCTTGTCAGGATTGGCAGCTGCCAACCTCACCCATATTTTACACCTGTCCTGTTCTGTGAAAGCTGCCTCTCTAGTTCTGGTTAGAGAGATACACAGAGTGGCAAAATTTATCTGTGAGAAATTCTGATGCGCATATTACTCAGAGACCTACTAAACTGCGTATTCTCCATATGCACCAATATTTACTTTTTTCAGACACATTGTTCCTTTGAGTGTTCTTCATACATGGTTACAAGGAAATTTTCTAGAGGAAGGATATAATTAATAATTTGGAATTATTTTTATTTATCTATTTATGGCTATTATTCCACTGGGGAAATAAATTCCCTACAGTGTGGGATTCCAGCTCTGTAAGTCTCATGAAGGAAGAAGAGGTGGTGGTGTGTGGGGGTAACATGTAGAAGGTGGGGGTTTTTTTCTAGAGTAAGAAAAAAAAATCTCAAGCACAAAAGCTAATGATGTTTTTGTGCTACTTTTGTGAAATGCTGATATGTGTGTTCAAATGGACTGCAGTATGATGCCTTTCAGTATTTGGAGGCATTCGTGGTCCATCAAGGAGTGTATGTGGGGATGGACAGTGGTATCCACAGTGGACTGTGCTGAGGTAGATTCCTTCACAGTTACTATTCAGTAGAAACTTCCAGGGCTCAGATCCTCAGCTGATGGGAACCAGAAGTTCTGCCACCTGTCCAAAACCCATTTTCCATTGCCTGGTCCTACCAGATCACTGAATATTGGCAGTTGAATTTATTACTGGTTTAGAACAGTAGGCAGCATTTCCTCAAAAAATCACAGTATTTTATCCTCTCTCAAAATGGGACATTAATTTAAACAATTTAAATGTAAGCACTTTGTCTGTATTTCTTAAAACAAAAGCAATCCTGCTTAGTGCTAGCTGTGCGGTGCAGCTATTACTCACAGATGGATATCATATGTACAAAGACTGTGGATCCCATCCCGAGCTTCAGGTCACGCTGGGGAGGGAAAGGTGGTGAGGACTTTATCTGGGAAAGCTGAGAGGAAAAAGCAGTAACTTAAATATTTCCCCAGCCAATGTGCTGTTTGGAGGAAGAGGGCTTGTCATTCTAGAGAAGATGGATTAGTAACCTCATGTAAGTAAAGTTGCATAATAAAGGCAATTTATCCTGGATCCACAGCATGCATGAGGCTGACCCTCCAGGGCTGCCTGTCTCCCTGCACAGTGCATCAAGGCACACACATACCACTGTAGAGAATGCATTTAGGTGTCAAAGGGTTGCAGTCAATCAATCACTTCTTTGGCCACCACCTCTCTTGCCCATCCCTCAGGGGGGCAACGTTCTGTGTTTTATTCTTTCCACTCATCATTTATTTCTTTTGAAAGAACAAGCCTTCTTTGTTTGGGGCTCCTACAAGTTGCACTAGATGGGAGGGGTGGGGGGATTCTCTCACAGGGTCTCTGAGGCAAACTCCACAGCTGATTTCTGAGTACACCACGTACCACGGTGTCACAAAGATACCACAAACAGAGAAAAGTCATGCAGCCATGTGCTATGGGAGCTGGCCCCATATTCATGCCAAGATTCTGGATTTCCTGGTGCTCTAAAGCTCTTTGGACCATGGGGATTATACATTGCACAAGATATCAGATGCCAAACACTGACTTTTAAAAAAGCACATGGGAAACAACTCAAAATGACCTCTTGAAAAAAGGATCCTATGGATATGTTTTTAACAATAACAGAGCAGGAAACTTTGCCTTATTAGACATTTACCCAGCTTATCTGCCTGCTGGCACTCCTTAAGTGCACTTGAACACATGCTGGGCCACCTAGGTCTGGGATCCTCTCTGATTTCACAAACTGAGCAAGGTCAGCTCAGGGCAGAGGCTGGGTAAGATTCCCCTTAGTGAAACCCCCGCTGTCCATCAAAAATGGTGCTATTCCATCAACTGGCAACGAACCTCTTTTTCACAGAATCATAGAATCATTTAGGTTGGAAAAGACCTCTAAGATCATCGAGTCCAACAATTAACTCAGCATTGCCAAGTCCATCACTTCCTATATGCATGTATTTATTATACAGCTACATTCTCTCAGTTTTGAACCTATTTTTGGCCTTGCTACTGAGCTCATTTAGTTCAGACAACCTTGTTGCTACCGACGGTGATAATGAAATGAACAATCCCCAGATTGTTGTGGCAAGGAATCAGAAGGGAATAGATTGTGAAAAACAAACAAACAAACAAACAAAAAACCAAACACCCCAAAAATGGAAAAAAAACAAAAAACAACAAAAACAAACAAACAAAAAAAACCCAAACAAAAAAAGAAGACACAGGAGTTCATCCAGAAAGTCTTTGTTAGAAAGGAGAAGGTGAAAGCTTCTGTCAGCAGCATCCTGGATTGCAAACCAGTCCACACAGTTCCCTTTGGCACCCTGGGGAATTTGTCACACTGGAAACTGCACTCTTGTCCTCACCAGTCTTAGCAGGTCTCAGCTTTTTCTATGGACTCCATTCTGTCCATGTCTGTATCTCACCCTCTCCCTGCCCTCCATAAATGTCTTTTTCCCTTGCTGCTTTCAGAAGGGATATAATTTCCATTTCCTCTATTTGGTCCAAAGGGTAGCATCCGATACAAGACAAACAAGCAGCCTTGTCTCCTGCTGCTCAGCTGCATTTTTTTGCAGAAGGCTGTCAGTTATAGTGCATTGAACATATAGTTCCATTTCCCCCCTTTTTAAAAAAAAGTAATTTCTCATCTGGCTTGTTTCCTTGTATAGAAATATCTTTAGGCTGCTGTCGGACATTAACAGTGAAAGAAAGAGAAGGGAACCTGTGGGCTGTAAAAGACATGATTGCGGTCACCTTGGGTCAGCCCATGCTGTTGCTGACCTGCATTCCAAACTATAAATCTGTGATTTTGCCCAAGGCCAGAATCTACATTAATTTCAATCAGAACCCTGCTAGTTGAAAAATATTTACAAAAAAGATCCAGAATCCTATTGGAAGGTGATTTATTTACCTAGGCATTCTTTAATATCTGATGCCTGGAATCTTGCTTTTATGCCTTCCTTGAAGAATACAGGCTGTGAAGTTCAAGGTTTCATTGGGGCATCACCACCAGGAACAGTCAAGATCATGAAGAGACCTTGAGCATCCTCAGTATAAGGACCACTCATATTGAACTACTCCGCAGTGCTGTAGACCAAACAAACATAAAATAAAGATCCCAAATCTGCTCTACCCTTGGACACAACCAGGAACCCCATGGAATAGGTATGGGGAGACTCATGGGGACAGGCTACAAATGGCAGCTTTGGCTGAGAGTGAAATGATGATATCTGCAAACACCTAAATACCTGCAGCAGCAGCCAGTGAAGAGAAGGTTGCTACAGCAGTGATGTGTGTTATGCCAGACCCTGTATCCTTGATAGAGGGTGCAGGAAAGGGCAGGGATCTGGGGAAGGGAGGGGATATGGGAAGCCAGATGAAAAGTTTTATTAGGTGATTATTAAACTATTCTGCAGTGCCAAGCACAGCGCAAGGCTGCCAGCTTGTCTCACTGCAGAACCAAAATTAAAATAATGAGAGGGGCCCTAATCACGGGGTGTCTAACTGCTGATTTTCTATCTGTGCTGGCTGATGGGCTTCACCAGCCTAAGAGAGAAACTCAGAGGTGGCAGATAAGCTTCCCTCAAGGGCAATACCCTTTCAGCTCACTCTGGTGCCCTTCATAGATACAGGCTCCTAATCTGGCAATAAGAAGTGTGATGAGAACCCAAACTACCCAGCAACTAGGGCTACCGGAGGCTGGCTCCTTTCCCAGTGAACGAAGAGAAGATGAGACTGTCTTTCGACAACCTACCCAAGCCCAATCCTTTTGTCGTGACTGCTTCATTCCACAGACCCAGGAGCAGTATCTAGGGGCCTATGGAGTGGGTGGTCTGAAATATTCATCACTGTCATGTAATGAAATACCATCTGGAGCATCTTCATCCATTTTAAGCACCTTAATAGGTGGTCTGAATATAATCCATTCTTCACGCATGGGATACAGGTGTCCACCATGGAAAGGGGAACTTTCTCTTGAGGGGTGGAAGTGGACACCTTTCGATTGTCCCCTGACTTCAGTCTTCAGGGGAACTACCAACTTCAGGGTGTTGTCAAGATCATCATTTATAAACAGAGGTTCGCAATTTCTGCATCTAGACCTAATGGCAACTGCAAACAGCTTCTGGATGTTGATTAAAAAAAGATCCAGGTCCTGATTCAGCAAAGCATTTTATCATACATTTTGAATCTGACTGTGGTTGCTGGGTCATAACTAAGTGCTTGGCAGTGGCTTGCCAAAAGAGGTCTGAGACAAGAAAAATATGCTGTCACTCAGCAGCAATGTAGCCCAGGAGACTGATCCTGAGACACACGTGGGCTGGATGCACCCACACCATCCACCTGGGAACATCATACAGATCAGGTAAGACTTTCTTCAGTATGGATATTGTCTCTCCAAAGGACTGGTAGAAGGTTCCCTTTCTTTGACACCATTAACCTTATGATTCTGCATGCTGTGACCAGTCTATTTTTAAATAATACAGCCCTGCCTACATCACGCCTCTGGGGATGTTTCTGTCACCTTAATTGAAATTCTCTTGTAGGAAGCTTTCTCCACACCTAGCTTTCACTTGCCTTAACCTCCTTTTCATCTCATTACTGTGGAGATGGTGACCTTCTGAGGTGCCTGGACCATGTCCAGGGACATGAGAAGGTCACTGTCACGATGCCAGGTGGACACAGAGGAGGCAATACAAGACAGACATCCTTGACCTATGACGCTGTCCACCCATTGGAACGCAAGTGTTCTGTGGGATGTGTTAGCTGGCTTTAGGATCTGGAGGCAGATTTCCGTGCCTAGAACTAGCGGTTCTGGTAATTCTCCAAGAGACGAAAGGGAGGAATATATAGCGCTGAGCGGAAAGGCAGTGCTGTTCTTAGAGAACTGCGTGGGGCTGACGTAATGTTCTGTGCTGTGATATTCCCAGTTGGAACATATGACTTTGGGTCACAGGTTTGTGGGGAGCCATCTTGGGAACGTAATAGCAGCTCTGAGCAATCCAGCCTCTGCTTTTCCACAGTGTGTGCATAGGCACATCCATGTGGTTTCGCCTGCGGGCACAGAATCAATACGGCTGTTGTTGCCTTTTATAAAATCCACGCTTTGTCTCGGTCTCTTCCCAGTAAACTATTGGCTTACCATTAGTGGATCTGGTAAGCTTCTCCTGTACCATTAACAGCTGGATGAGGTTGTGGGGTGGATGGAGAAAGAGACCTCAGGGCTTCAGCACTTGCAAATCCCACAGCAAGTTCCTATCTACTCCCACTCCTGCCGGAACACCATGGTAACGAGCTCAAACTGTGCAAACTGGCTGCAAAATGCTTTTCTTCAGTCAGTAACACAATACTTTTTCTTTCTCCAGACATCTAACATACACTTGCATCCCCCCGAACACACCATACCAGTTCCCAATGTGATAAGCAATTAATTTGGTAAAGGCTTCCTTTTTTAGGAGCTAAAGCTGTTAGAGTTACTGGTCTTGAGGGAGATGTGAAATCTGCTTTCTCCCCTACCAGACCATTCCTGCAGAACACCACCACCTCACCTCTGGGACACTGAGATCCAAGTGATGTGAAAGCAGCTGTTGAGCTTGCAGAGCCCATTGAACCCACTAGCTGTGCAGGAGAAGCCTTTTCTGTGTCAAAGGCATTTCTTCTGCTGATCTTCAGAGCAGGAAAAGATTTGGGGAGGCAGGTGATTTGGACCCTACCCTAAAATGCCCTTTTCCAAGGAGCCATAACCCTGCAGATCCATTTCCACTATGATTCAAACCATCTTTCTCACCACAGATTAAAAATGAAGTGTCAAAATATGCTATGACTCAGTAAAACACAGCAGGGGTTGCTAATTTCCTGCCGGGTGCTCCTATTCTACGTTCTCAGTGCAAATGCTGGTATCTTCTTCAATTCAGAGTCCAGGGTGTTGAGTCTCAAAATAATATTCCAACTCCACTGTAGATTCAGGACATACTGGTGCTCAACCTGTTTGCTCCACCAGAAGCCACTGGAGGCTTGGTAGCTGGCATGCCTTCATTCAGACACACTTTTCCTATGTTATGCAATCCCTCAGGTGTATTGCAATTTGTATTAAAGAAGTACCGAGAGGACCTGTGTAAAATGAAGCCCCATTCGGCAAAAAAAAAAGCAAGAAAAAAACCAACCCCAAACTAATAAAACAAAGTCTCCAAGATGAGGAAATTCTAAAGACAATGCAAACAGATAAACTAGGAGAAAAGGGGATGCATGAAATGAGGCATGGTGAAGTAATTTGTTTAGGGACATATAGTCTTTATTGCATCTTTTTGCTCAGACCCTTAAAGGTAGCTGAGATGATTCAATCCTCCTGGTGGTTTTCTTAAAAGGAAAAAAGGCCAGCATCACAGCATATACCAAGGGCAGGAGGCACAAAGGTTCAGGATTTCTATTGGGAAAGAAAGATTGTACTAAACACATGATGCTGAAAGACTTTGATTTAGGGAGACAGGAAGGGAAGAGAGAGGGACAATTCAGTTGTAGCACAGAATAAGTTATAAAGCCAAATGGAACAGCAAGGAAAGGGACAAACTGGAGCAGTAGGACAGGTCAGCAGCAGCAATGGAGATGTTATTGTCTTTGAATAGAGGCAGGGTGCCTCTAGGCAGAAAAAAAGATCATATATGATGAAAGTCATGTAAGCAGCAAAAAGCTGGCAAGAACCAGTGCCTGCACTGAGTGGTGCTGGGCTGCACAAGAAAAGCTGCTTATCAAGCAGAATCACTTACTCAGCCCTAAAATTTGACTCCCTCCCTCCTGCTGTAGCAGCCTTTCTCTCAGCTGAAAAAGTGACATTGCCATGATGCATTTTTTGGGGGTTTTTTTCCACCAGGCTCAACGATTCTGCATTTTGAACACAGAACTGGTGCATCTAATCCAAATTGGGAAGGTCATGTCATGAGTAGACTCACTTATTTCTTCATTGGCCAAGTCTGAAAAGCATCAAAGTAAATGGGACAAAGAAAACCAAGTGGTTGGGAGGCAAAGTCCCTGAACTGGGACTTCTTGTATGATGTTGGTTGGGTCTTTAACACTGTAGTGAGTTACTCTAACTGTGCCTCCCTCCTTGACTTAGTCATAAGGGGTAAAGGCATTTCTATTTGTTGGGTAGCAAGCATTGATTGCTCTCCTGAATGTAACGTTGACCTTGCCAGGAGGCAGAATTTACTTGGTTGTGCTCAGCAACAGCATACTTTTACCTCTTTTTTTTTTTTTTTTTTTTTTTCCCTGGGGACCATTTTTCACCCTGGAGAGAAGTCTCACACATTGCTCTCCTGCTTCTTGTGCTTGCGCTCATTCTTGTTCATTCCTCTCAGATAAAGTAACGTTTACTTAAGACTGGAAAATCTTACTTTATGAACCTTTTGCTTCATGGCTTGGGCTCGGCTCAGCTGAAAAATTAGAGGCCACATCTTCACATAGTATAAAACGGGAACCAGGCCAGTTTCCACCAGGGAAGAATCCAGTCTCCCCTGGCAAGAGCAATGCTGCTTGGATTGACCAGCGAGGGTTAACGGGACGTCATGCTTCGCTTTTAACATCATCTCTGACAAAAGGAGAACACAGAAGACATAGAAAGGGAGTGAGAGATTTTCTGAGGGAGCATAAATATAATTGCAGTCAGAGGCCAATATTTTCCATGGTTTGCAGCAGTCATTCACAAGCCTCAGACATCAATAAATGAACCTTTAACTTGCCTTCTAGCTCCATTATCCATTCCACACAGTGCTTTAATTACTTGGTGCCTAAGAAGCATTTTGGACATTGAAGTCTGTCACCCCTTAAGCTGTCTGCCCGACTCTTCATTTCACGAACAAGATACACACAACCTCGTTCAGCCAACGGTAGGCTGGTCACACAAGTATTATGTTTTTCCTCTCGCTGTCTACTGTTTCACCACTGTAGGAATTACACAGCCAAGAGCACAGTAGGAATAATGGCTCTATTCATTTCCCCCTGGGACTAATTCTTACAGATGGCAAGCACTGTGATGGGGCAAATGAGCTTCTTATTTCATTTGGAGGCTTAAAGTTATAAGCTCATTTTGTTGTTGTTTACGGGATAGCTCACCACAGGACGGTGCAACCCTGTACATTGCTGTTAGGAGGAAAAGAGGCAAATCCTGTACCAATGGTGGTCAGAGGGTAGGAAAGGGGATGCTAGGAGGACCCTGCCACTGCTGAGCCCATACCCATCGTGTGCTCAGATCTGCAGCCAGAGGAAAGCTTTGTGGCTGCCTGGGCTCCCAGTCAGGTGCTGATATGAACGGGAGGCTTAGCAATGCTGCAATCCAGGATCATGGCCACGGCAGTTTGGGAAATCAGGATTTGCCAGTGCTTCTGGGGAGAAGTGGTAGAAAAACAAGCAGTTTGCACAGACAGGCTTGGCTACTGTTAGATTACTTGGAAATGTGCTGCAGATTGAAAAATGGGAGATCCTTGTTTACCAGAAAAGAGCGGCAAACAGATGTACCCATGAATGTTTTCTTTCACAGTCATTTTCCTCTTGAGACACACAAGAGAGCAGCAGTTTCAAAACTCAACAGAAGATCCTTGCAAAGCGAAGGCCATCCTTTTCCCTTCGGTAATCACTGTGTGGTTGCCACTACCCACCGAACTGTGGCCACGTGCGCCACCGTACCCTTACCAGATGGCATTTCCAGATAGGGCTGCGCCTCCACGCACATTGGTGTTTGTCTAGTATTCCAAGCAGAAAATAGAAGGATATATCCTTAGTTTTGAGTGAATCAGCATCTCTCTGGAGATTTCAATTTATACCAGTCACTAATCTGGCCCATCATGTCGTTTTTTGTCGGAGCTTCCAGGGTCAAAGTCTCCATGAGTAGTAAAAGATGCTGGATGGGATTTTATTTGCCTGCAAAAACCCTGTATTTGTGTCCCAGACAGAAACTGTCAGTGAAATGAGTTACCAGGGTTTATCAGAGAGGTTATTAAGAGCTGTTTTCCTGCATCTGCCAGCCAAGACAAAAAGTGGTTTTTTTTCTGCAGTGTCTCAGATCATAAGGGATGTTTAACCTCTCCTCGGAGAACCTTAAGGAGACTGAGTACAGCCTCACATCAGAGGGGTTATAGGTACTGACCTGAATCCCACCAGGGATATGGCGTTAAACACGTGACAGACTGAAGCCTCGGATTCCCTGCCCTCTTTAGTCTTTACCAGCACTGTAAAGAGCTCTGTGAATTTTCAGTATTTCACCTAGAGGTCTACCAATGTCACTGTTTGTGTGTCCTGATTTCTTATCTCCCTTACATTTCCCTCTCTCCCAGATGTCACCTCTGCTCTGGATTACTCCTCATTATTTATTCCTGTGTCTATCTGCTGCTGAATTATCTTTCTGTTTGATCCAGGAGAAATATGAGAATAAGAACTTGCCTCCCTTCACTTGCAGTGTTTACATCTCCATCTGAATTGGTCACCCTCAACTGTTTTTATAGTCTTGGAGAGAAAAAGGTACTTTCAGAGCATGATTAAGTTGATCTATATTTAGGGATGAATTGCACACTAGATGCTATCTGTTGTATTGACTAGTTCTCTTGTTGTATCTTGCTCAGGCATGCACATCTACATTATAGATGATCTTCACCTCTCTTCAAGCATCCTCATGCACTGAGAAGTCCTTTGTTCCCTTCCCATCATATTTCTTATGCCCTTTCTACCATTCAGCTATGTACAGCACACATCTTCTGTTGCATCACTGCACTCCTGACATCCATGGCAATATCTCTTCCTTAAGATACACAATCCAGTGTTCCAGAGCCATCACACACAGCCTTTTTTCCACAGTGTGGCATGTCCCAGAAGGCACAAAGCGGTTTTCAGGCATGATCAGGTGGAATTTAGTTTTCAGGTCCTTCATTCTCACAGTCCCTCACTGACCCTAAGTCCTTATTCTGTTGTTCCTCAGGATGGAATCTGGGAGACATCTTCATGACACCAAGCAGAAGAAGTTTGCTGTGACAGAAAGGCACGTTTAGATAATCATCTTGCTTCTGGTCCCTTAACTGGACCAGGATATCCATATGCCACAACCTTGTGTGACTCTGCTCCTTCTCCATGGCCTGCGACCTTACTCAGTAGATCCTACAGCTCTGGTAATGTTCTACCATTAAGTAAAAGCTTACTTCCTATTGCATATTTTTTTCTGTAGAATGGGACAATTGCTGGCCATCAACTCTACTACTTTGTGCTGCTGACAGAAAGACCTCATAACTCAGAGGTTTGACAGCAGCACTATTCACGTAAGGCTTTTGTTGTGCACGCGTAGCAGAAGTGCACATTCTTACATCATGTGGACCAATATGTACCTAATTGTTAATGAGGCTTTGATGATCACCATAAACAGAAAAGTGGCATATATCTTCTCTGCATCTGAGATGCTTTTAGGTCTCCATAAAAATATGAACTTCTATTTTCTGAAATACTTCAAAATATGCAAAAAGAAAATCACTGTCAACAGTATCCCCTTTTTGAGGGAAGAGGACAAAAACAATTTGGATTAAAATCCAAAACTTTCAGATGTATGAAATAGACATAGCCTATTAAAATAATTTAAGAAATGATAAGGGTTATTACAGCATAAAAATTGATCTTCAAAATGAAAAGTCACGATGACATGAAAATTGGTAATTCTCTTTTCTGACAAGATAAACAGAATGTTTCCATCCTACAAAATGCTACATTTGCATATGCACAGACACACACATATGTTTGTAAAATGCAGCCTGCTAAAAGACATTTTTTTTCTGAAAGTTTAATTTGTGACAAAAATATTTAAAATTAACAAGCCTATTTTCAACACAGAAACAATCTCTTCAGAAAGCTTGCAGCCACAAGCAAATACACTTGTAGAAAAGTAAACCTGATTGCTTTATAAAGCCACCATAATATGAGGTAATGATCTAGATGGTGTAAATTACCCCCGAACTCTAGATATTCTGGGATAAGAATGGACAGTTAAAGTAATGAGTGAGGCTACAGCTTCTCCATAGCTGTTCCATATGCATCCATCTCCAGTACCTTGGCTTTAGAGAAAAGGGAGCCTACCTGTTCCTTAAGCCCACGGTTTTGTTGGCTTTACTGTACAAGAGGGATATGGTTTTTGAGCAACCCTGAGCTCGGCTGCAGTCATGCCCTAAGCCTCTGAGCTGCTGCTTTCCCTGCTGTGGCAGGTTAGAGCTTTGTTGCCATTTGCCCTTGGCTCTGCAGAGCGATTGCGCTCTCTGTTGCAGGGTGACCACCTCCATTTTCTTCCACAACAGAAGAAAAAAGAAAAAAGAAAGAAAGAAAAAATCCCACATGTTGATTGTATTGAATCACAAAGCCAACATCATGCTGTGGTGGAAATTCCTTCCTCACTTTGATGCATCCCCCCCCAGCTTTCTGTCTTCGCTTAGAGCCAGTGGTTACTGGAACCACCAAGTCCTACATTGCGTCGGGCCAAGTCCTCGCCTGCACCCAGCACCGCTCAGTCTCAAGCCCTTGAGGGGAAAGCCCAGGCTAGCAAAGCCATGCAAACACACTGATGAAAGCCTGTGTCAGCAACATATGTGTACAGACCTCCCTACCTCGCCGGATTAATGATTTCTGTGGTAGGCTCGTTGCTAGTTTTACAAGCTTAGACTCAAGGCAGAAAAGGGGAGGAGGAGAGGGCCAAGAGAGGAGGCACTGAAGTTTAATGACAAAATCGTGGCTGGCTTTTCCAGGGCATTTCATTATATAAGTTGAGCGGTAAGATCGTTTCCTACGCCCCTGTGACCAAAGGAATGCACGGAGCACGCAGCTCGAACCAGCCGGTGAAATGGATAGCTTGCTGAGTCCAGGAACATGCATAGGCTGTCCCAGCCTCCGCAGTGCAGAAGCACAGCCTCGCCAGTGAACGAACGAGCTGCTCCAGAGTTGCTTTAACTCCGGTCCAGGGGATTAAATGATTCAATCCAGGGTTTGCAAGGGAAAGCCTGGGTAAGCCAGCCAAAGGCAGAGTGCAGTAAGCATGCAAGGAGTTCAACTCAGGATTCTTTATTAAAGGAATAGAAAAGAACAACGATAAAGTAAAATTCCAGCAGTTAAAAAGCACAAGGCTCCATGTTTCTGGTAACTCCAGGCTGAAGGGCTTGTAATGCAATGCTGTTCCATTCTGTGTTATTTCATTTTTCCAAATCCATCCCCACCATCACACACACACACACTCTTCCTTCTCCTAACCTTGCACACTGAGGTCTCTGAAGCTAAATTGGCTTGTACCTATGCATGTACTACTCAATGTCCTCAGTTTGCTGAATTTCATGTTAACAGCAAATATTAACAGGCTGATCAGCACCTATTTTCCTCCTTAAGGCAAGAAAAGAGACATATCTGCACTTACGTCCCTAAAGCTACCTCCCCAGGTAGGGGCCAACGCACTTGTAACAAGCTATTTTCAAAGACCACTGTAGTTGTCAACAAACTTCCATGAGCAATGTCAAACATATGGACTGACATCTGCACAAGCTAGGAAAGCACCATAAAATTTCAGCTGTAGTCTAGAAAGTCGCATCAAGCTTGTAAGATTCGCAGGGCATGAAGGACAGGCAGCAAAGGGAAATCTGGCTGTATAATCTAGTGGTTAGTGGTCTCTGGTCAAGGCTTCGGGTGCCTAAAATAAAATATAAATGCCCTTTGCAGAAATGTCCCAGAAAGCTACTCAGGGCAGGAAACTATTTTATTACTTGATTTTTTCACTAGTTATAGCCCTAAAACAGCAGCTATGACCTCCAGCATCCCTCCCTTTATTATTTCCATCAGATAAGGGTAGCTATCACCTGCAGTTCTGGCTTTGGGCAGTTCATTCTAGCAGGTTATTCTCAGCACCCATTACAGAGGGAAGCAAGGTGCTAACATCAGCTATGTGCTTCTTGCTTGTGGTGGTTGCTGACTAACTTCCAGATGTTTCATCATGGATTGTGGCAACATCTGGGCTCTTTTATGGCAAGACAATCTTGCTGCAACAGCAAAGAATGCAGAGAGAAGCAGTGTTTTTTATTAGATTGGATACACAGAGCTTAGGAAAAACTAAAACTAGGAAGGCAAATAACAGACAAATTCCTTGGTAGGCAAGCCTTTCTTCGAGAGTGAAACAGGACCAGCAAGTTTGTACTTGGGTTCTAAAGTATACTTCACCTGAGCCGCTGGTTTGCATCCAAACTGCTGAAAAGAAGTGTTTGGTATCATATCATGAACCATTAGCTGTTCACGGGTGATGGGGCAGGAGCAAGAACACACTGCTCCTGCTCCTGACATCAGGTTAGGAGTAACTAAACAGAGGCATCTTGTTTTAGGTAGTCATGCATCTACTGTCAGTCCCTTTTATTTATATATGCATTATTTTTAAAAAGGAATTAACACAATTATCAGTGGGAGTATACATTATACAAAGCCATTTCTGAACTCTGGAGAAGCTTAGCTCTCAACACAAATTGTACCCCCCATCTCCCCCAAAAAAAGATGTTCTTTTTATGCAAAGAGTTGCTTGCCTCTGTTGGGTTATTAGGTTGTCTCATTGCTTTTGCTGCCTTGTTTGCAAATGCTTCTGAGGATCTTCATCCAGAATATGCCTGTCACTGTGAACCGAGAAAGCTGTGCAGAACAGATATCAAATGCGATCTGTTGGGTATTCACCTTGTTTAAGCATAGCCATTTGAACCTGCCTTTGTTGAGTCAGGAATTCTTGACCATGACATGCAAGTGAAGAGCTGTTCTTTTCAAAATGTGCCCTGAGCTTTACTCTCTTCCTAAACTGACCCCAGAAACAGGAGATTGTGACAGAATCACCCCTCTGAGGTCAAGCAGCATTCATGACAACAGAAACTCACTTTGCCCTGCTGAACCCTACTTTTCATCCTGCCTCAGCCCAACAATTATTATGACTATTAATTCATAATGAAACCACTAACATCATTCATGCTGGTATTATGACTGCTACTTTACAGAATTTTCTTTAATCTTTGAGTTCAAAAGGATTGTCGCATTAAGAAAGATGTCTCAAAGGTTTAGGGGACCCCAGAAAGGAATGGAAATGCCCAATCAAACCTTCATGATGGGTGCCAAGTCCCCAGAAACCCAGCAACAAACAATTTTCTGTTACTCCATTCTCTGTCTTAGTAAGAGGAGCTGCCTTATGTAACTTCAGCTATGAAGAGCTAGGTATGAAAAAATGTAAAGGCAGTTTTGATCAACTTCTTCCATCACAGTATAGATATCTTTCTATGTGAGCTTCTATTCTAAAAACTGCATCTAGTCCCAGGATATTGCATCCTTCCTGGGAAAGCAAACTCAGCCCAGAGGATGCCAGAAGCCCCTATTTTATATTACTGCTACACTTCCATGCAAAGTCCCAGTCAATAATGAAGTCTTGCTATGCCTGCTGGTAAATAAATGTCAGGTAAGTGAACTGCAGGGTTTCTGCAATATTGCATTTCAGGTTATCAAACCTGGCTGCAATAGCTATTTTCAGATCAAGTGAAAATCAAACTGCTCCCTTGTTGGTGCTATGTTTTGAAAATCCTAGTCCCTATTTCTCTCCTCTGAGACAAGTTCAGGTCCCAGTGATTCACCCACTCACGTATTTTACCTGGTTTGCAGATGGAGAAAAGCATGCTGCTTTCTAGAGAAAGGGAATGGCCCAATGGGCAGGCCAATTTCAAGCTGAGATAGAAATTAATATGCTGTCAAAAATGATTTGGAACAGACCTCTTTGTGCCATCTGATAAAGCTGAAATGTTCTGCTTTGGGCTGAGGCACACCGGGTTGGAAGCTGACATTTTAACCTTTCCCCATGAAAAAAAAAAATAAAATAAAATAAAAGCCACATACTTTTGTGGGGGAGAAAAAAAAAAGTTTTAAAAAATAAGTCAATATTCAAGCCCTGCCCTGAAGCATTTATAAAACTACTGATATGAGACAAAGCAGTGGAGTCTGTAATGCCCTGTCAGAACCAAGGGGACAAGGCAGGTCTCCCAGGGGTGATTCTGCTGATGCCTGATGCTTTGGTTTCAATGCCGTAGTAGTGCAGCAGCCTGTCACGCATCTCCACCTTGATTCACAGGAATTCATCCAGCTGCAGCCTGATGAGCACAAGTATGCAAGGGCAACCTGCAGGCACAGGAGCGTAGCTGTGCGTTCAGCTCCTCCGTCCACTCTTTGCACTGACTGACAAAAAGGATGAGCTGGGCGGTAAGCAGATATCCTCGTTTGATTTATCTTAAGCCGATAACTTATTCCACTTATGCTACAGCATCAAGGTTTAAAAAGAGATGACCCAGCTGACCTCCAGCAGCATCCACCCAGCCCCTCTCCCTGTTGGCTCTCATCAAAGCCCTGTCTGTCAAGCACTTGCAGACTTTCAGCCTCTGCAATCTCGGTATCATGGGCAGCAAGAGTTTGTATACAAAGCTGTCACCACTCTCATGAGTGGGTGGATTTTCCAGCTCATCTGTAACCTGAGTGGCACTTCAGCCCTGGGATCTTTCTTCCTAGTGTCAACAGCATGCAGCACTGCGCTATCCCGTTACACATTATCTTCGATCAAGTTGATGGGCAGGAGGGAACACAGCCAGAAGTAATTGTGGCAGGCTGGGTGTTTTTACAGGCACAATAGTTAATGGGCTGGTTAATGTAAAGGATTAGCCCCTTCATCCCTGGGACATATGAGAGGGGAAGAAGGGGGTGGTGCTACTCAGTAAGTCCCAGTAGAAAACACCACAATCAGCTTGTAATCAGATAGAAGGAAACCAGAAAAAAAAAAAAAAAAAAAAAAAAAAAAAAGAAAGAAAAAAAACCTTCAAACTTTAAAATATCTTGTTGTTGGCACCAGGGCTGGCATTTCAGGACGGTGATGCTCATGGCACCTAACACAAAACCCAGAGCCTTAACATGAGCTGTGCTTCAGGCGAGCAGGGAAGGGGTAAGAAGGCTGAAAGGATGGATGATCTTCATCCTCAGCCAGGGAGTAAGAGGGGGAGGCAAAGCTCTCAGCTGTGCTGCAAGGACATCAGCCCTCCTCTCCCAAAAACTCCTCCCGGCAGGCTCTGCAGAGCGCTATGCCTTTGTGTTGGGGGTTCAACAAGCAGTTGCCCAGAGGTTTTGCTGCACGCTGGAGCTCTCTGTGCACGGAGGACATTTGCCACATTGCCTAAGACAGCAAAGCCCATAGAGCCGAACCTGAGGCTCCAGTCTCTCCCTGCTGCATCCACCTGACGTTACAGCAGTATTACCCAGAGTAGTCCACCAAGTGCTATTGTATCACCACTAAGTGCCCAAGCTTATAGGATTTATGGCCATATGCTTGCCTGGCTTATGCATGGAGAAGTTTAGAAACTTTCCTTCAAATTCTTCAGGCAGGCTAAAACCTCCTGCTTGATGGCTGGATCAGCTTACAGCACAGAGACTGTCCCGGTGAGATGCTCCCCAGAAAAGCTGCTAAGCACTAGAAGAAAAGGGACTGCTGTCAGCAGAAATCTGGGAGGGGCTAGAGCTGGCGTGGTAACATCCCAGTGAGGACAGTAAATCACAAAGAGGTAGAAATCTGGGGCAGTAGACAAGACTGTTTTCCCTTGTGTCACTAAGCCAAGGAGATAGGAATTTGTCTGTGGCTAGTTTTCAGGTATGCTCTAGCATATAATTATTTGGGTTTTGCATTAGGCTACTGGGATTTAGCCATGTCCACAGGCCAAATCTCTATCATCTGCATAGCAATATGATGTTTACTATCTTCCTCATCATAGTAGCTTTCAGCTGTGTCACATAGTGCCAACTACTCCAAAAAAAAAAGAAAAAAAAAAGTTGATGAAAACTCATAGAAAAAATTATCTTCTTCCTTCCTTTCCTTCTCTCCCAAGACAGCATCCTAATTTCAACAGCAACAACCATAGGAAGCAAAAATGTAATTTCTATTCAGCTGCTTTTCTTTTCCTTGTTTTGATATATTTTAATTAATATTTCATATTCTGATATTTAGGTGAAGGGGGAAAATAGAGAAAAAAGTTTAGAAGGAAGCTTGTGATTTTCCCATCTTTGACTGGCCAATTCACATTCACTGCAGCAGCATCAAGGTGCTGTCATTAAGCACCATTAGCACCAAGCTAATTCCAAGGAACCAGTCACTGTGCTCCCTACTGTACAATCACTGTCTTCCCATGTGTGAGTATCTCCAACTAGGATTAGGCTGTACGGCAAGATTAGGGTGGCTGCACAGACCACAGTGCCACAGAGAAGGACTGTGAGATGGCCGGTGGACCAACCCCTCACAGCTCAAGCAGGGTCTGGGTTGTGGGGATGCGGAACAGCAGAAAGTCCACATGGCACCAGTTCAAGTAACTTGGCTTAGAAATCATCCGAGGTCCCTTAGAGCGGATAGTCCCAAACCAGTCAGGAGGGCAGGTTCTTGGTCACTGAAAAAAAAAAAAAAAAAAAAAAAAAAGCATCTCAGGGAATGGTACATCAGAGCAGAATTTTATTCACCTAATAATATAAATGTCCATAATTCACATAGAGGGGCTGTTACCAACTGCTCCATCATTGCACTGAGCCATTCCCACCAGCCTCACTGAGCATGGAGGGCACCAAGAACCTCACAAAAAGTCAGGTCTTCTCTGAGCCACCCACCCATTTCACTTGTGCCTTCAAAAAGCAATCAGCACTGTTATACTGTTGAACAGATTTGTCCACCCTTGGGTCAAATATTTGCTCTCCATCACAACCCCTCTGCCACTAACAACTGTGCTTTAGAAGGGATTTTTCCAGCATCCTGGTTTCTGTAGGAATTGCTTGTAGAGTCTCACAGCCTGCTCCAGTAAGTGCAAGAGTGATGGACCTGCACCGGGGCACCTCATCTGAGTACCCTTGGGGTTTGATGGCAGCAGGGACTGAGCACAGGCAGGGGAGCGAATGAAGCTTGCAGTATGATTCTGGAGTTGAGAAAGGGTAGCTCAGCTGAAGCAGTCTACTCCACAGATATAAAGTGAGAAACAATCCTGCTGTTAGTCTGATTTAAAGAAATGCAGAATTGTTATTATTATATTTTTACTATTATTTTGTAATGATGCCCTGTGGTGAAGCCACTAAGAACCAGCCCTTTGTTTCTCCATTAGGGACCGTCTTCCTTTTTCCCAAACACGCATGTTAATTCTGTAAAAAGTCAGATGTGGTTTCTGCTTTACATGCACAAAAAAGATCCAAGTTAACAGAGCTGAATTTTCTGCTCAAGGCATGCTCTGGCTTTGGAAATTTTCCATATGTCCACATGTGCAAAAAGGTTGAAAGCAACTGCGTTGCTGTTGTGAAATATGAGTGTCACAAAGAAGTCAAAAGGAAAGCGAGTGTTCTGTTCCCAGATCAGGGCTCAAGCAGCTTTCAGAAAATTAGCCAAGGGCAAAACCCCAGACTGTGTCAATAATATAGAACATTGAATAGCCAGTTTCTAAGAGGGACCTATTCATTTTTGGACACTGAATGGGCCAGGAGTTGTTCTAGCCCTACCTTACAGGCAAGTACATGGTTTTGCAATACCAGTTAGAGTTTAGACATATGCTGTGATTTAGGAAATAGGGAATGTTGTAGGAGGTCCAACAAAGAACAAAGTCCTCACTCAGCAAGGGACTCCCAAAAGCGACGGAGCTAGAAACCACGCTGCATCAAAGAGCTTAGAGACAAAGCAGGTATTATCAGAGTCGTTACAGATCAAGGCATCAAGAAATTAAAGGCTTGATTCTTATATATATCTATAAATGTATACACTATTCTGGCATTGTAAAGGGACCCTTAATTGACACTTAATTACAGATAGTTATAAAGTGTGTACTAAATCTGCTATGCAGAATGGCCAGTGTCGAGAGATAAGACAAAGAGAGCGTTTTTCATATTTTTCACCAATTCAGAAATAAGGTAAAGAGGTAACAGAACATGGCCAAGTTACAGAGGAAACTTGTGGCAAAGCTGTTAATGAAGGCCAAACAACCGAGTTCTGATCAAGGACCTGTACTTTTCAGGGGTTATTTTTATTATTTTTTTTTTTCTGTAGAAGTCATTTAAACAAATACATATTTTAGCAAAGACTAGAGCTGTTTCAGCTGGAAGTGGACTTTTTAAATGGCCTTACTACAGAAAAATAATGTCCCAACTCTCAGCATAAGCGGGGAAAAGAAAACAAATATTTTCAGGAAATAGTTACAACAAATTTGTCACCAATAAAGCAGTCAGTAGTTTAAATTAGACACACCTCATTTATAGATCTATGTTGATTTCACCTGTAAGGGCAAGACACAAAAGAGAAATAAAAATCACGTGGAGATCACACACTCTTTTCAGCAACCCTCGCCATACCTCTCTTTGCCAAGCAAAACCCACTTCAGTCCTATGTCAGACCAAAAGCAAATCTATACTGCATGAATCAAGATGTTTTCATTTAACAAAAGAGCAGGGGGTGGGGACACACGCACAAAAAAGAGGGAGAACAGTGAAGAAGTACAGTTAATTAATGTAAGAATTTGACCAGATCAATTCACATGCTCGTTTTAAGTCACTAAGCTTTGGGCTTCTGCACCTGGACCATTCAGGTTGCCTTCCACGCTAACAAAACAGCAAACCTGGTTCAACACAAACAGTGTTCCATAGCACAGACAAATGACGTCAATTTAGGATTTATTTATACAAGGCAAGCTTAGATTAGAAGTAGCAGATGAGAAAAGGGATGAGAAATGGTGAGGGGGAAGCAAGAAAACAATTGAGATCAAAGTCTTTGTTTAGGCAAAGAATCTGAAAATGTGCTGCATGTTTAGCATATGCTTACGTCCTGGAAAAAAACACATACAAGTCAAGTGTGATCCTTAATTACAGAAGAAAGTTTCGTGTTTATTCCAAAAGAACTGACATAATTGTTGTTCTTATTAAGAAAACAGGTTTTGGGGGTATTTTTTTAGCAGCTTCCATGTGGTTGAAAGGTGTCTAAACATGCAGGAAAACCAATATACACTTAGATGGTGTTAACATATCATGTAATAGAATAAAGAAATAGGAAAATGACTAAGGGACAGCCATACCTGCCCAGCTCCAATATCTGCTCTCCGTGACATTGTGTCTCCTACAGCTGCCAGGGTTGTAAAGCCTGAGCCCAGGGCAAGCACTGAGTGATGTAGCTCAAAGATGATCTCCCACTTCACAGATATTGGTACCTCAAAGGTTTCAAGAGCTCTGAGACTGCCAGGATGCCCAAACTAATGACAATTCCCACTGAGAAAGCATGTGAGCCAGAAGCTTCAGCTCCTTCCCTGGAGAACCCAGCTTGAATCTAGTAAAAAGTCACAGGATGTTGGCGCTCTCTCCTGCTCTCACAGTCATGTTCTTATTGTAGCTCTTCATCTTTGCTGGTGGCTCTTGCATGTATTGTGCAGTGGGAAGTGTCTTCTGGC
This sequence comes from Falco biarmicus, assembly GCF_023638135.1. Classification (NCBI taxonomy): domain Eukaryota; kingdom Metazoa; phylum Chordata; class Aves; order Falconiformes; family Falconidae; genus Falco; species Falco biarmicus. The sequence goes on along the minus strand of NC_079291.1, from coordinate 59,823,815 downwards.
GAGGTGGTGTAAAGGCAGACTCTGTGATCAGGCTGGGCTGAGGCAGCTGTCTTTCAAGCATCTAAGATTAGAAGACACAAATCCAAGAGAGGGTCGTTAAACAGTCGGTTTCAGACTCAGCCAGTGCTTCGTAAACACAGCGTAAGATTTGTTCTCTAACCAGATGAGTAATTAACCCCTTATAAATTTAACAATGAGTATCAAATGGATTTTCTGCTGCCCCCCATCGCACACATCCAGTGAGCTCAGGTTCATGCCAAGAACACAACCAGCTCTCACAGGCTGAACAGGGCAAACTTCGTGGTCTGGATTTCCCCCTTCCTTGGTGAATGGAAAGGGATGTTACCACCTGATGGAGTAGGAGCTGTGCATGAGCCAAGGCTGCAAAAAGCTGGAACCAAGTACCTTTCACGCCAAAGGGTTTCTACGTCCCTTATGAAGCCATTTAAGGAGGCTACGAAGACAGCACGCAAATACCACTAAAGGGAAACTGAATTTAAAATGAGCTTAATCCAGAGCACTAACATTACTGTAACTTATTGGAAAGTGCATGTTACAGATTCCAAACAAATTTATTTTCAAGTACCACATGAGCAAAAACATTCAACAAAGCAAAATGCAGGAACATAGAAATTATCATAAAATGGCCAAAGCAGCAAGCTATGTAGTCTCTTCCTCTCAAATAGTAGCTAGCTTAGAATAATACAGGGCAAAATAGAGGTATACATGTACCCATATGCATGCACCTGCCCAGCTATAACCATACTTTCACACACACACGAAGACACACAACCCAGCTGAGAAGGTGTAAAGACTTGGAATGTATTAAAGCTCCAAGAGGATGAAGATTTAGCAGGTATATGAACCAATATCCAAGCAGAATGGAATTAGGTGGTGCTCATCTCTTAACTGCCTGTGGCTGTTAATGATACCTCTGTGCAACTCTGTATGGGAAGGTGAGCATGGGCTCACTGGCCTCATTCTAAGCCCATCAATGTCAGTCATTTCCTTCCCAGAAAAACTCATAACTAGGCAGGCAAGATCACTCTAACATGTAATAATTCTGATTGAAAGCTCAAACGGAGTTAAATCCTACCAGATACTGGTCTGATCTGCATTTCATGATGGAGAATCAGAGTCAATCCTGAAGCTAATGTTCCAGATTTATAAAATTATTCATTGACTCACTGGGAAAAGAAGTGGTATTCCATGTTTAAATGTTGCAAACAAAAACAAAATAAAATGAAGGTTATTAAGTGGTTAATTCCCAACCTTTTGCCAATAATCACCTGAAAATCCACTTCTTTTTTTTTCTTTTCTTTTCTTTTTTTTTTTTTTTTTTTTTTTACTGCCTAGCCCACATAGTTGTCTAGACAACCAACACCTGCTCTTAATTAATGACTAATATCCCAAACCGGAAACAGTGCTCCCTTGTAACACAGACATGACCTCTGATCATCTCCTTCTACCAGCAAATGTTCAAAACAGCTGAAGACGGCCAAGCCCAGTTAACGTCACCCACCTGCTGCTGCAGCTACTGAAGCCCGAGCTGCTCCGCTGTGCTGAGTTCCTTCGGGGTTTGGTTTTGTTTTTTCTGCTGTGCTGTGTGCAGTGACCTGAATTGGCACAAATCCAGCACTCACACACTCGCAAAGTTGGAAAGAAATAGGAAAAAATAGCCAGAGTGTTTGCTGTATGGTTTTTTTCCAGAGAAAGGCATGCCTCTTGCTTTCCACTAGCGCAGCTGACAGTAGCTTGTCTCCCAAGACCCTCCGAAAGGTGGGACCCCTTCATTTACAGTGCTACAACTAGAGACATCAGGGTCTCCCTCCAGGGACCATCGCCAGAGAGGAAGTGCAATATTTCTTTTAAAGTTGACCAGACTCCACCACCAGCCCAACAATCCAGGAGAATCCTGATAGCCAAGATCTGGATGAATCTGGCTGTTAGACTGGGAGGCAAAGCTCCTCCAGCAGGAAAAGTGAGCAACAGCTCTGGTCACCTCCAGTGAAACTTGATTTTTTAGTTCTACTCACAGGGATATGTCAAAAGAAATCCAGCTTTGCCTCGCCATTGCAGAGAGGAGCACAGTCCGCTGGGGTCCTGACGCCAGTGCTGCTGGTGCTGGTGCTGATGCTGATGGACAGCTCATGTTTCTCTCCTAAAGAAAAAGACAAAATCTTATTTTGTGTAAGTCAAATGCACAGAGGGTAGCTAGCAGTGACCTTGCTTCTCGAAAAAATGGGCCACACATAAGACCTAGTGTGAGGAAGCCCAAGCTGACATTTTTTATCTGATAAACTGTCCATTTATTCTCAGTCTAAAGCCTGTATCTCCAAGCCTGTTCAATTAGCACTGAATATCAAAAAGTCACAACTTTAACTGAGGGAGCTATCACTTACACAAAGCTTTACCTTTGCTTACTAGTATCTCAGACCTCCACTAGCAGTCAAAGAAAGAGTTGTAGGACTGTCTCTGGATGCTGGGACTTGGTCATTGGTGCTGCTCATTTGTTAACACTGACCATATTAACCCAGATGAACCAGCAAACTCACGAGAACTCTTGGGTGCTGTTCAGGAGGTGGCATGGAAAGGAAACCTTCCAGGAACCTGTTTCCATGCAGCCAAGCAGTTTTGAAGGGTAAGAGTGTTTATCAGTATATGCAGAAGTTGTTCCCTCACAACTTGTCCCTATGCTACGGCATCAGCATCAATGCGATCTGAGGGTCATAACAAAAATCTACTAGATCCATCTAAGAGAGACTTTGTTGCTTACTGTGATATCCAACCTGAAGAAAGCAATGACTCCAGCACTGCCAGACGCTAGATTCTCATACTGCTGTGCCAAGCCTTCCACACGGCAACTAACTCGTGGTTCAGCTACGATCCCAACTTCTCTCCTCCAAATTATGCATTTGGTTTTTGACGTCAGTCACCTAGGTTGATTCAAACCAGACCATGCTAGGCATCCCCTGGTAATAGGAGGAGGGAACGGGCATATAATTACCTGAATAAGTGAAAGTTGGCTTGTCAGCTCATACAGACCCATGTAACTGTTGATTTCACACCAAGCAGAGATGTGACCTGTAATTCAATCTAGTGCCTGTGAGCAACAGAACTCGGCTCCCTGAGGGAAAAAAATACATTGAATGCAGAGGGTTGGGGTGGAGACTGAAACAAAAAATCAAATGAACTGAAAATTTGCAGTTTGCTCCCATTCCCAGACAGATTTCCTCCCAAGCTCTCCACCCCTTCTGCAAGAAGATGCAGACCTTGGTGTGCAGGCTGTGTTTTCACACACACGCACATGATTTTGCACATGTGTGTGCGCACATCCCCTTTCTCATTTCTAGCTGCATGCTGCCAACAAGACTTAAGCTTATACAGCTGGTTAGAAGCCTGGGGAAAGGACATTGGTTTTCCTCCTGCTTTTTGACTTCAGCTGGAAAGGGGAGAAGGGAGTGGGTTGAGAGTAGAATGGTGCAGAGCAGCAGAAGTGAGATGAATGGGAAGGCAAAAAGAGGAAAGCAGAGGAATTTGTGGGATTTGTTCAAGTTCATCCACCTATTAATAAAGGGCAAATGAGGAGTGACAGGGAGATAACACTGAGCAGGCCTCCACCATTTCACTAACCATCGCCTATAATTTCAGGGAGTAAGAACTCCACCTGACAGATTTTTGGAGCCGGTCACGGTGCTGTCATGGGACTGGGGAGAGGAAGGGGGGGGGGTGGGCAGGGGGGGCTGGGAGCGGGCAGAGCTTGCAGAGAGAAGAGGGAGGTGAGCAAGGCTGAGGTCAATGGCGAGGTGTTGGTGGCAGCTCATGTTCTGTGGTCTCTGGTCTCAGGCACGGCAAAAGCTGCTGCTCACGTTGGATGCGCTCAGGGAAGGAGCACTTCATAAACCCTGCGCTCAACTGCGGCAGAGCTGGGAAAAGCCGACCAGCTCCTCTCCTCCGGGGTGGCTGCTTACACTGCATTACCTGACATTTTCCCCAACCCAGCTTTACATGACTCAAGTGCCGGAGGTTGCATTAAGTAGGTGTGAACATCATGAGCCTGGATGCCAGCCAAAGCTCAGGAAGGTCAAGGGAGGATTTTTTTCCACCAACTTCAACTGGACTTTCAATCAATTCCATGTTCAGCCTGAGATTTTCCTTGCATGTACCCGAGAAAATGAGGTGATGTGCCATGTAATGAGTGGGACCACACTGGGGTGACTCACTTGGGGTTCCTCGCTCATGGCAAGTTTGCTGAGGACATCTGTGAACATTCCTGTTTGGGGTGCATGGAAAGGGGGTGTCCTAGAAGGCTTTTTGCTGTTGCCTCAGAAGAAGTGGCCAAGACAATCTTACAGGCAGGAAGATGTTTGAAACATGGAGACAATATGCAAAATTAGGGCTGGAAAGGTAATATGGTGATTAGCAAATCCTGGGATGAGTTCCTTGCTTTAGGGACATTTTCAACCACCAAGGACAGACTGCTCAGACAGCCAGGCACCCAGATCTCAGCTGCTGCCCCTTCACTCACAAATACAGGACCAGAGCAAGCTTCCAGTCTGACAAGAGGCACTGGGAGGGTAGAGGCACTGAAATCAGTGAGGCAATTCACTGTTGTGATTGAAGAGTTGCTCCATTAGCTTGGTGGGTCCTCATCTGGTTTAACTGCCTTTGCAGATCTCTCCCAATGTGCTGAAATGCATCTTCAGCTTTGCCATCAGCTCTCAAATAAATTACTATGGAGAGGTGTTTAAAGACCCCATAGTTAGCCATGTGTTTTGAGAAAAGCACTAAAGAATGATGAAGAGTTGGTGAAATTTTATGTTACAAATATTTTTACAGCTTTAGCCCTATTTTTAGTTAACAAATCATCTATGGACCAATTATAATTTCCTTCACACATATTAAGTACACACAAGAATTTGCCAAACACACTGGTGTTAACCCCAAACATTCAAAAAACATGAGTCAGCCCTCTCTCTACCTTCCCCCCTCCCATCCCATATTACCGATGCAGACTTCATCAGACTTTTACAAAAATAAATGTAGGCTCTTTTTTTTTTTCCTTCTCATACTGGATTTTTTTTTCCATTTTGCCTTTTTAAGGTTTTTCTGCACTTCTGAGGATTATTACTTTATTTTCTTTTTTTAAAAAAAAGCCTGAGATTTCCTCATAATTACTTGTCTTTCAGAGTGAGGGGTGCATAAAAAACTGTCCCGTTAAAGACAAGGGGAAGAGCACATACAGTCCTTGGATTTCCCCATTCTGATTGTGCCCATGTGGTCTTACCTGTTTTTTCTTCCGTATGTGGAATATGCAAGTAAGCAGATGCTGTGGTTACTGTTTCATCTTCCCAGCTGGGATGGCAGTTGGATTGAGGACATGGCCAGACCCTCATAAATGTATGTTGGAGCAAATTGAAAGCTTTCAGCTGTTTTAAAGGCAATCATTTGTCCTTCCTCAAAGCTGCTCATGGTGATTAAGGACCATTATTCACTTGCCTAAACATAGGTTCCAATGCTATCTGAGATGCTCTAGGGTATTCCAGCTGATCTCCAGCATTTGAATGACCATGAGTCTTCTGCAAGACCTGTCTGGTACCCATCAGACCCATGTGGATGTTTTAGACTCCCAAGAGCCTCGAATAGCACTAGACATCTATTTTTAGGGAGCTGTGTGCCCTTTCCCCAGTGCTTTGAGATATATGTAAATGGGCTCTGAAAATGACTGAAAGTAATTAGAACTTTGCATTGCCATGGACTTGTGGTCAAGTTACAGTTCATCCAACAGCATGAGAACATCCTTCTTCAATAAGCAAGTCTCAAAGATGCAGGAGTAGGCTGTCCCCATGTGCAGAAAGACGAATTAGAGAGGAAGAGGACCATTCTGGCTGAACAGAGAGCTTTGGGTGGAACTGAGGAGGAAAAAAAAAGAGAATTTATGACCTTTGGAGGAAGGGGCAGGCAGCTCAGGAGGACTGCAAGGATGTCATGAGGTTATGCAGGGAGAAAATTAGAAGGGCCAAAGGCCAACTAGAACTTTATCTATCTACTGCCATAAAACACAATAAAAAATGTTTCTATAAATACATTAGCAACAAAAGGAGGGCTAAATCTTTACTGGATGCAAGGAGAAACATAGTGACTAAGGATGAGAAAAAGTCTGAGGTACTTCATGCCTTCTTTGCCTCACTTTTTAATAGTAAGACCAGTTGTTCTCTAGGTACCCAGCCCCCTGAGCTGGGAGTCAGGGACAGGGAGCAGAATGAAGCCCCCATAATGCAAGGAGAAATGGTCAGCGACCTGTTGTACCACTTAGATACACACAAGTCTATGGGGCCGGACGGGATCACCCCAGGGCTCTGAGGGAGCTGGCAGCAGTGCTCACTCAGCCACTTTCAGTCATTTCTCAGCAGTCCTGGCTCCCTAGGGAAACAGCCTCAAGTTGCACCAGGGGAGGTGTAGATTGGGTATTAGGAAAAATTCCTTCACCAGAAGGGCTGTAAAACACTGGAAAAGGCTGCCCAGGGAGGTGGTGGTGTCACCAGCCCTGAAGGGACTTAAATGCCATATAGATGCAGTGCTTAGGGACATGGTTTAGTGGTGGGCTTGGCAGTGTTAGGTCAATGGATGATCTTTAAGGTCTTTTTCAACCTAAATGGTTCTACGTTTCTACTAAACCATTCACCATCCTCCACCCACAGTCCCCAGAAAACGTGTTTGCTGGAGTGGAGCTTTGGCCAAATAACCATCTCTCTCCAAATCCGTGAAACTTCTGTGACACGGTTGTCTCCCCCACTCCCACCTGTCAAGACAAGGGAGATGTCTCTCTCTTATTTATGACAACACTGCAAAGCCCCTTTGGACAGGTTTGGGAGCTTTCCTCTGCCGCTGCCAGTGTAGCTTGTGTTAGACCCCTACTTAAACCATAAGTTTCTGAGCAGAGGGAGCACATTGTAGAGCCATATTCTCCTGGTGGCAGAACCCAAGATGTGCTGGTTTTCTTCTGCAAACCAAACCCTGACCAATATAGCCTTTTTTTTTTTTCTTCACCCCCATGTTAATTGGAGTATCTCAGGGGCTGTTCAGATTGGTGGCTGTTCAATCAGTTTGCCACAGATTTCCCATTAACCATTGTGAAAACAACACCCATCAGCGGGGTCCATCACATGGTGAGCTGGACCATTCCTTTTCAATGACAAGAATATATCCTGAATTTTTTTCTCAGACTTCTTTGGAGTAGATTATATGTTTAGCTCACTGCCAAACTTGTCTGACAAGGCTGCAGAAGTATCCATTAATCTGAACTAACTTAGCAGATTTTTGTGTATTAAATAGCATAAAACATCATTGAAAATATTGCAAGAAAGCAATCAGAACATGAATAAAAATAATAGATGTGCATGCTTATTTTTCCTTTAGATATGGTAATAGGAAATGTAAGATAAACGTGTTAAATAAAATACAAAAAAAATGAATTAAATTATATAAATAATTGGCCTGCAAATGCATCTTTAAGGAAAATATTAAGTGAGTATTTCCCTTGCAGAGATCAGAAAGCCAGCTTGTTCAAAGCAGCAGAGAAATATATATTTTCTTTTATACCAAATAAGCGGAGTTATTTTTGCAGTAGATGTAGATGCTTATCTAAAACAAATTATATAAGTTAGTAGCAATACTATCCTGGCATTTTGTATTTGTGATGAGATAGTGAGAGAAAGTCTCCATTCCACCACAGTGCTCCTAAAGCCCTGAACCTGTGCTCACGACAAAATTTCATCTACAGTCTCCCCAAAGCTTTCTTTGTACCTAGTTACTGAGCTAAAGTTACAGAGGATTTTTCATCCCTAAAACACCAATCACACTTTACTTTTCTGTAAAGCGATCTTTAATTCTGAACATCAGCATTGACTTTTCTATTCGTGTTGTACTTACTTCTAAATATACATAAATGAATTCTCCATGAGTTTCCATTTTACTGATGGGGTCATGAAGGAAAAAACCTCACGAAATCCTCGTCCCCTCTGGTTTCACCTATTCCAGAGGACCACAGTTTGTAGATGCCTGTACCAGAGGAAAAGTCACAGGCTTATCAGCCAGCACTCTGGGAAGGGAAGCAAAACCCCGCCAGGATCCCAGCCCTCTTATACTAGTGTGCACCAAAACCCTTTGCCAAGCAGGGGCAAGGAACTGGATGAGCACTTCTGGATAACCAGGACCAGGACCATGTGTACCTGGAGAAAATCCAGGCATATCACAGGAGAAGAGCCTGAGAGGCAAAGGAGAACGGGACAGGTTTCACATCTCCAAATCAAACAGAGCTGTTAGTCTCCGACTGACTTGACAAGGGATGTGCAGAGTCTTGACTCTCATTTTAAGGTCATAACTTAAATATATGTTTATCTACCAGTATAGATACAGATATGCATGAACTGCAGTCTGGCTTTCTACATGGTTGGAGCTTATAAAAGCATTTTGGTGCTCTTTGCACTGCAGGACTTTCTCATCTAATTGAACAGGGCCACAGAAATGCTCAGCACATATAACATCATCTGTAAAAAGCTTCTTTTTGGACCAGTGTTCATTGCTGTGCACTGTGGCACACACTGAAGTAAATCCCTCCTGGCCTGTGTGGTTTTGTGAGAATCCAGGAAAAAAAAATATTAAAAAAGCAAATTTCACCAGATCAGCTTTCTAAGCAGTGACTTTCCTTACGCTTTCCTAGAAACCCTGCTCTGCTTTTCCCATCTCCTGCCAAGCCGTATAGAATTGGATGAGCATAATTTTTCTTTTTCTCCTTCTACACGAGCTAGTGCCAGTGCAAGTTTATTATTGTAACTTAACCCTCTCTTGCAAAGTGCATTTAAAGCACCCGGCTTTACATTTTGAGTGAAAGCGGAACTGACCCTACTTTGCTGAAAATTTAGCTGCTCTTTATTTGACTTGCAGGGTTTTAAGTCAGCTGCAATGGTTTGGGGTTAAGAGAGTCTCTGGTAAGAAAAAACTGTGAGAGGAGAGAGGAGCTGGAAGTAAAATAGACTTAAAAATCCCTGAGATGCTCAGAGACAGTACTGGCTAGCAGTCTTCAAATTCTACCTGTCATGATGCAAAGGAGTACCCATGTGGGGGGCTAGTTTGTGTGGTTGGTTTGCTTTCTTTTCTTTTAAACAGGATTATAGAGGCCTTTCATGAAATTGAACCAGGAGGCCAAGGAGTGAACGGGTGTCTGGAGGCTGCCTTCACTATAAAGGGAGAATTGAGTGACTAACACAGACTTAAATAATTTGCAGACATCTGATATTAAAATGAAAGAAATCCCACCCCCACATCTACTGACTGGGAACTGTGCCCTGCAGACACTTTTAATGGCTAACGTGGCTCCATGCACCCTAACCTTCCAACCTTCCGGGAATGCTTTTTGCTGGGATATTTATTGATTTTTCTGGATCTAAACAAAGGCACTGGAAAAAAAAATATTAATAATAATAATAAAAAATAATTTAAAAAAAGCTATATGAGATGGAAAACAGCTGATAAACAAGCCTCAGAGAAATGCTTAGAGGAGCTGTCTGCAAAGTCATCCTGAAGATGTGGCAGTTTTGTAGATCTGGTACAATGAGGTCAGGACATCAGGCAGAGTGAAGGAAGTTAGAAGAATCACTGAGCACGAGTCATTAAGGGCACCCATCACACACACAGCGTGGTAAACGGTTCTGCAGTCTCACCTGCCCCAAGTGAGAAGCCTGTCATCAAGAGTGGTGAACAGAAATCGTAGGTTTTAAAGATTTTTATTGGAAAATTGGGTTGTATCAGAACCTAGAGTGTCCAAGGACTAATGAACTAATACAATAATTTGAAGGTTTATGTAGTTGTTATTACTGAATGTGTTATTTCTTCAGTGTTGAAAAGGGAATTCCAATCAAAACAGGTCTTTCAAACCAGAGGCAATGTTCTGAAACCAAGTATTGAGTTCACTGAATCATCTCTCTTCCATTTCATATCTAACCATCAGTACGGTCTGCTGACAAGGATTCATTAAAATAGGTTTCTGTGAAATCAGTTAATTTGCCCTCTAAATATGCATAGCGAGCTTCAGCTACTCCAGAAAAAGTAGAAAAACAACTTAGACAAGGTATCAAATGGTAGATCGCTCATATTGACCGAAATGAATGCTACTTTCTTTTATACCAACCCAGCTCCCACTTGCAGAGCAGGGATATTAGGACTGCCACACTTCAGCTGGTGTACCGAAAGCTCACCAGCCATAAAAACCAATACAGTGGCAGTGGAGACCTTGAAAATTCTTTCTATAGCAGCCAGGCTTAAGCAGTGCTGTCTTCAGTGCTGCGTCTGCTCTTTACTTGAGCTCTAGATCCTTCATTCTGCTCACAGAGGTCCATCTTTTTATTTTGTTCTCTGTAAATGCAGAATGACACTCAAATTGGATGAATCCCTGAAATCTGACAAACAAGGGCTGTTCTTCACCACTCTGGGTCATTTTGAAATCGGTCGCTTTTTCAGTGGTTGAAAGGGTCTGCTGGTCAGAACAGGACTGCTGCCAGATGGGCATCGTCATTTGTCACAGGGTTGGGGATGAAAAGCAAAATGCCATCCTGCTTGATTCATGAAAGCCTGTCCTTGTCAGCTGCTGCAGAAGCTTCATTGCCTTTTCCCAAACACTGAGCTTAAGGTGACAGCTCATCTCACCCAGCCTCTCACTAGCAGTGGGTTGTCCTCAGCCCTGACCCTGCTCTGAGCAAGAGGTTGGACAAGGTGACCTCCAGTCTCCTCTGACCTGAATTTGCCCATGATACGGTATGGCTTTCAAGGTAAAGGTTGGTTTGGCAGTGAGGAGGAAAGGGAGACCATCACCACAGGAGTCTGAGCTCACACATGCAGTGACTTGGCAGGGAGCCTGACAAACCAAGCAAGCTCCATCAGCAACCCACTAAAGTTCAGCTTGAGGAGACTGAACGCAGAGGGGACAAACTACATCCTGGTTCCTGTGGGGAACAACTGTGCATGGATGAGTCACTCTAACTGTTGCATTTGAGTCTTGCTACTGCAGCTATCTGATCCCATTGCTAACTTCGTAACCTTTGTCCTGCCTCGAAACTTTCCGCTTGTGTCTGCACCGCCATTCTTGACCTTTAGCTGCTGTGCCAAATTTTTCTCCTACTCTATCACTTCATATCTGAGATGCAAACCTTAACCACAGCATGGTCCCCTGCTTGGAATTTATCAAGAAAACATATGGCAGACCTGCCTTTTACATATGGCCAATAGCAATAACCTCAAAAGTTTACCACATGCTAAGACGAGATGGCATTCATTTTCTGAAGCCATCTTTCCTGTCCTTATCTAGAGAGATACTTCACCGTTGGCTTGTTGCTTTCTTGGTCAGTACTCGAGTGGTCAGGTCACTCAGTGTCACCAGGCTCACAGGGCAAGCGGTCAAGGCTGTGAAACCTTATTTACACATTGTTAATCAGAGGTGCATGTCTTTACAACAGCAAAGGTGCTGTGAACAGTGCTGCCAAGTTTTATTTATGCACAGACCCTTAAAAACACTGGTCATTAGGGAAGGCTGGAACTGTCCTCTTTTTATATCTGTTCACTCATCAAGATTTAGGAAAAAAAATGAAGAGGGGCAAAGGAGTGAAAAGCATTGTTAACACTTTTGCTAGGAATAGCACAGCAGAGGAAAAGGCCAAATTCAATTTTTTTAATATATTTTCCTTTTTGAGAGATTAAAAATGCAAGGCAGCTTCTATCCAAAAGCAAAGTAAGCTGTCTGTAGCAGCAGGTTGAAGGGGACTCGCAGCAAGATGGTTCCGTAGTCTAGTTTACTAAAATAAACAGCAAAATCTGGAAAATCAGGGCAGCTGCCTCTGAAATAGGGGCTGGGCCTTTGTATGCTGATCCTTGAGAAGGAAAGGCAGATTTCCAACCCCAGGCATAACTGAGCTTGCTCAGAGTAGAGATAGAATAGCTTGACGGATGGATAGATATACAGACAGACACTTCGTTCATAGAAGGGATCACAGCACTACAACCCTCTGCCAGAAATCTATGAGGCCAACATGTTCCAAGTACTGCTGAGTAAAGCCCTACGAAATAAGAAGTAGAAATGACCACAAATATGCCGTGTTTTAAATTCTAGAGGAGCTGGCACTGCCTGGTAGTCTGCTGGTTGGAAAGGGAGCAGCCAAACCTACAGAAGTGCAGCGAGGCACCCTTGTGCTCTCCGCAAGGGGGGATTCTCCGGGCAGTGCCCGGCATCCAAGCCAGCGCTGCAGAAAGCCATTTGCGAAAGTGACCTTCCTTTTACAAAGCAACTTGCAAAAAGCTGTGCATGTCACTTCAAAGAACAGAAACTGCTGCTGTGTAACTCGGGCACCCCACCAAAGCAGCTCACCCGCAGGGACTGCTGAACTCTGTAAAACCAACCTCTCACTAGCGAGTACTCACTCTCTGTATTGAGAGTCAAAGTTGGGGTATCAATTCAAGAAAATCATAACCCATGGAGACAGAAAGTGATGAAACGTAGCCAAGATAGACACAGGAACCATAAACTCAGGAGAGCAATTTCCTGCTCCTTTAATTGTCCACCCTTCCTCAGAATCTGGATTTAGGGCTGACTCCCAAAAGGAGCACCAAAACCTTTGGTTAGATGTCTGTTCATACACACCATGCCTAACTGAACATAAGGTCTTTCTCCAACCATTTTAACCCTGGAAGAAGCACCTACCACACCATTTTCTAGCTAGGGAGTGAGAGGTCCCACCAATGTTTCTTGCTTCCACTTGACAAGGTCTACGGTTAGTATCTTCAATGGGTTGGCCAAATTCGGAGAAATACTTTTTCTGCGTCAGCCACCACAGAGAGATGACATGGTAGCAGCGGTCAGGCTGAACTTAGCTGTCGATTTTCACCAGCACTGAAAGACATGAAGAAACAGCATGTTTTTGATGAATGCCTTGAACATTCAACATTAGTCAGTGCTCATGTGTTTCCGTGAGCACTGAGAGTGAAATTGCAGTCTTCACAGTGGGAGAAAGGTTGCATGTGCTGTTACTCAATTTGGGAATTGGGCATTTTAGTCATGACTAATATTTCTTCTTCTCTCTGCTTCCTGTCTCCTAACCTCAAGAGCATCAACCTTTTTACTCACCACTTGCCTGTGGAAAGAGTTGACAAGCCATTTGTACTAGATAACACACACTGGATTTTTTGATACTGCGTCGCTGTGTTTCCAATTAGGTTTCCTTGCTTTTATCTTCTTTGTGTAATCTGTTCAGTCCCTCCCACTAATTAGAACCTTATTTGCCTTTTTTCCCCTTTCAACAGTGTTTACCCTTCGCATTGTTCCTTGCATCTCTGCTTAGCAAGATTGACTTCTGTTATCTTTGTTTTTTAAATATATGCTTAGATTTTATTGGCACAGATGCTTGTTAAAGCGATCCAACTATTCATTACAGACCTCATGATTTTCCATAGTAAATTTTCTAGACGATCAACTCGGATCAACATTATTTTTTGTCTCACTCTACATTCTTTCAGAGAGTTATGTTTTATGAAAAGCCCAATACTTCAGATTATTACCTTTCATACACTACATTCCCTCAGAATCAGTGGGTATCTGATGATATGCTGATGGCTAGACCTCCAGATGTTTTATTTTATTTATCATACTTGGCTTGTTTTCTAGGACCAAGTCCAAACCAGCCTCTAATCTCAGGGGTTGCTCAACAAATTCTGTGAGGAGCTGTGAAAAGTTACCAAGGGGGGGAAAAAGTCTAATAATTCCCCAAATCCTACTGTCGTCCTTATGTACTTAAAATATATATTGATCAGTAATGACCTTGTAGGAAGATTAATGAGGAATTTTAACATGCCTTTTGCAAGGGGATGGAAACGCTCAGAATAAATTGATTTCTTGCTAATGAAAGTCAGGGAGAAACTTTCCAGTGGTAGCTTTCCATAATTGTTGGTTAGGAGGGTTTTGTGTTTTTTTCTGTAGTAGATGGCACTTGTCACTGCTCGAGAGTCAGAACAGGTTCTGGATCTCTAGTTTGAGCCAGGACTGCAGTCTTCATGTCCAGAAAACAAGTAGAACAAAGATGAGAGGAACCAAATATGTAACATGCTGCGATGCCTTCCTGCCTGTGCGGAGCCTCACAGGGCTTGGAACCGAAGAGCACCTTTCTGGAAGGACAGGCCACGGCCACCTGAGCCGAGGGGCATGCCTGGAGGTAAGCAAAGAGGTAGGCGAAGACCAAGGGACCCAGAATTAGACAGAATAAATGAGCCAGTAAGTTTGTAACTAACAGTTTCAGTTTGGTGAGTAAAGGCATTAACAGATTTGACTTCGATAGGCAAAAGGTGTATTTCCATAATAAAATGGGCTCTGGGAAGCAGCCACTTTCAGTCCACCCTATTTTCCCTCTAGTTCCAGCCTGGTTTTAGTATCAGAGGCAGATGAGCAAACTCAAAGGCTGGCAATTAAGCATCTGTACTTAGGTAGACAGCACTCACATGTGAAAACACTAAGTCTTCTTCCTCCAGACAAATTGCCCTACTAATGACTTACATCATCAAAAGAATTCAGTGGTGTAGCTATCCTGAGTGAACCTGCATCACCTGGCAGTGCTGTTGAGGCATCATTCCATTCCCTGGAGCTAATGCTACCTGCATCATGAGCTGTGAACCTCCTCAGACAGCACCGCCCCTCCTCCTGCCCATGACAGTGCCAGCGCAGGGCTAGGAGCCAGTGCAGGGCTAGGAGGAAAGCCTGTGGTGGTGCTGGATTACCAGCTGTCCAGACCCAGACAGGAGAGAAAGAAAAAGGGGTCTCATAGCTCCCAGTGCCATCTCTCACCAATGTCATCCCTGTGAGATGAAAGCTTCTCTGAAGAGGTACCACACTCCAGGTGATGACAGAGAACAGAGCAAAAAAAGCTAATTTCACTCAAGCCTTGTGTTAAACTTCAGCTTTCACGAGATTTCTAGGTTAGGGAAGCGAATAAAAGTTTTGCAGCAACACACGTTGAATAGCAGAGCAGCCGTTTGCTGTCCTGTTCAACCCATTTTACACATTTTATCAGAAGAAACAGACGTGATTCACTTTTCCAGTTCTTAATACAATCTTTTGCTAGACTCAGTTAAGCCACTATTTTTCTTGTCTTTTTTTCTGCTCTGTTTCCTTCAGTAACTGATACTGCAGTGGAAATCACAAGTTCAGTGTCACAGCCAAATCGCAGGTCACCTACAGGTACATACCTGCATGCTCACCTCGTGATTCCTGTAGGTCTTCAGCTGAAGCCCCAAACCATGAATATTAGCTAAGCTAACTGCGTAACCAAGCACACAAGCCAGGCTTGTCAAGTTGCTCTGAAATTCCTCTCATCAGGTTTTGTATCCTTGATTTCTTGCAGCCGGGCTCTCCAGTATCACCAGTGTTCTTGGGAAAGGCAGCAACAGGACAAAAGAGACAAAACCAAACAGAATTTTTTTGACTTCTCAAGGAAGTTTTGAAATTTATTTTTTTTTAATCTTAATTCTCTCCACCCATCCCACCCCCCAATTTCATTTATATTTCTTTCTTTTCTTTCAAACCAAGGTCAAAACTGACAAGCTGAAATTCAGAATTTAAAAAAAAAAAAAAAAAAAGTAGGAAATTTGAGGATTTTCCCACCCCACCCCACTTTCAACAGTTTCCAAACCTTTTTACTACGATGGCCTGAGAGGGCTCTTTATTTTTACAGCTGCTGCATACCTAGTTCTCCTCGCTGGAAGACGCACACACAGCTCCAGCGATTCTAATCTTTTCATTCCAGGAAAGGAACCAGCTGTAAATCCACTGAAGCAAGATCAGGATACAGCACCAGGGCTGTTGTTCTGGCCTCCCGCTGGTTAAGACTTCCCTTGAACTGCTCTCACACTCGGTCCTGTCGTGAGTCCAGGAGACTGTTTTCAGAATCCCTTCCCATCTCCCAGTGCAGACCTCGATAAGACTCTAAAGGCAGTGGTATTATGATTTTCATGATCTGGTGAGACACCCCTGCAAAGCAACAGTTGAGCCAGATTTGGAGAAGGGGGTTCCTTCCATCCTGAAAGCGCACGAGAGAGGTACTATGTTCGCATCCACTCCCGATTTCTAAACAAACGGTAGAGATAAAGTTACTCCATGCACACTCCGTGTCCCTGAGAGATGCTGTAAATGAATTTGTGTAATCATGTTGTAGCAGTTGATAGCACAGCTCCTTCCCTCTTTTACTCCAAGCAGGGCTGCCACTATCCCTGCTGATGTCACATCAGCTTTCCACTACACAGTAGACTACAAGAACAACAAAAATTTTGGCACTGTTTAAAACAAGTCAGATCAATGTTTGCAAAAAGCCACAATGTCCCCGCACCCATGGAAAACTGCTCAGGGAGTCACCTCGTGGTGGTGAGAACATCACCTCCAGGGTGGGTCTTTCCCAAGTTTTCACGGTAACCTGGTGCTGAGTGTATACAAACACTCACAATGACTGCCTAGCAACACCTCCTGCCAACCCAGGCAGTGGCAGCGCGAACAAAAATGTGCACCGTGCTCTCCAGCTATTCCTGAAATGAAAATATATCCTCCAGGAACAGTAAAACCTGTGTTGGGCTGATGAAGATGAGGTGGAGCAGGACCCTTCGCACCTCTTTCTACACCACTAACACAAGTTTGACATTGTCTTCTTTGACTCGGCAAGTCTCATTTGGGCTCCAGCAACCCTCACGTCCCCGGTAAAAGCTGGCACATGTGAAAGATATATATATACACATATATATATACACACACACAGACATACACACAGACATATATATATATATATGTTGTGGAGGGGATGGGGAGGAGGAGGAAATTCTGCAGCAGAAGCCAGCAGCTTCCTACAGACCAAAGTTCAAGAGATGTGCAGGATTTTTGCAGATGTGTGTTGTCATTTTTTATCCCGTCTAGATCAAGGGTGGCCTGGCAAGGGGGAATGTGGACATTTAGCATGGAAAGAGACTGTTGCTCTCAGGGGCAGGGAATTAATAGATCCTGAGACCAAAGGCCACAATACACTCCCCACAGCAGCCCTGCAGCCTTCTGCAGGGTGTCCTTCGGTATTGTTCGGCATATAGCAGGACAGGTCCCCGCTGAAGGCTGGCCATGGCTTAGCTCAGGCTTTCCACCTTTGGGGCATTCATTATGGTTGATCTGGTGGCAGTTTTGGAGGTAGGGGTGCCTATATCAACCAGGAGAAAACATTCCAGAGAGGCCTGAGCTACTGCGGGGGTGAACTAATGCATCCACGCAATACAGCCCTTCGCCATGCAAAGGTATCGACTCCAGTCTAACAGCCTGCTGGCCACTGCATGGGTAGGAGGGGTGCTACTTATCAACCACACTGAAAGGGAATAAAGTGCCTTGTTCCAAACCCTGTTGACATTGTCACATCATTGCTAGCTTGGGGACAACTCTATGCTTTGCTGAACCTTTCATCCTCACAGCATACCTCAACATAAAAAGCTGTTTCTTTGTTTTTCTGAGGCCAGGCAGAAAGCTTGCCCCACTGGAGGACTGGGACAGTGTCCATTTGCCACCAGCTTGACTGACAGCAGGCTGCAGGTCTGTTCTTCCCTAGACTCTCCTGAATATATTAAACTGGCTCAAGATCCAGGGCTCGGTATGTGAAACCCTACTGAGTGGGTGTTAATGTTTCTGAGTCAAAACTCAAAGACAAGGCACTGTGCAGTTTCTTAACAAGCATTTAATAAGCATAGAAAACCTTGTAAATCATGTTTGGAAAAAAATCTCTTAAATATTTGGGACTTGCAATAAATTTTAAATGACTACTATTGGGTAGCTCCTCCTACAGACATCCTTCTTCCTATTGCTGTTAAATATATACCGCTGGTGTTCCTTCACAGTAGCCTCTCCGAGTTCAGAGTGTGACTGTAGGACACACTCAGAGATGGAGAAGAATGGCAGGATCTCAGATGTTTACCTGTTGAAAGGCGGACACCTCTGGCAGAGCCTGTAATAGTGTCCTTTTGAAGAATAGTTTAGCTGAAGACATATAAATTTACTCCCACCCCCAGCAGCATTTCAGCCTTGGGATTAATACCTTAGATAATATGACATAAATCTATAAAAGAGCAACCTGGACCACATAACGCATATTTCCTGGTCCTGCATCCACCAAACCTTTGTCCATAATTTGTATTTCCTACTCCTCCCTGTGCTGTATGTGTTTCAGTTGCATGAATGTCAGCTGAAAGTGACACCAGCTGCTCCACAAGCTTCAGCGGTGATTTCTAAGCACAGCTCATAAATACCATTTCTTACATTTGGCTATGTCTGAGCCTTTCTAGCCATATTACGCTGCCCTGCTCTCCACGTCTGCAAGAATTAAAGCTCCCCCAAATGCCTGCCCCTCCCTGTGTCTTTGATCCTTTTGTCTGGACTAAAGAAATTCAAGCTGATACATAAAGCATGTGTGATACATCAGCCTAGTAAAAAGCTCCTTCGTGTATTAGCCCTCTTCTGGAGGAGTGAGATTTTTGTGGTATGATGCATAGAGCCAAACCTGCCAGCATTCCCTGGAAAGCAAGAATAAGGGGGAAAAAATTTGAGCTCATTATTTGAGATCTGATCATATTATTATAAATCTACATTTTCATTATTAAACAAAACATCCACCCAGTTAATTCCCCGATCGCCACCCTGGCAAAGGGGCCCTGGGAACTGAATATTGGAGTTGGAGAATATTGATCCATTTTGGAGGGTAAGGGTTGCATTTGTGCCGGGGAGCAGGAACATCTGGAAGGAAAAGAGGGCGCGTTCCCAAGCAGAGCAACAGCTGGCTGCCCTGTGTGTCCAGCCCAGCTCCAGCTGGCACAGGAGCACCGCCGCAGACCTCAGGCCCCCTCCACCGGCACCACTCCCACAGGCTCTTGCCCTTGCATCAGATCCTTAGCCACTCTGTGCGCTGCTTGTCACTTAGGCCGTCCCCACATGGCATGGGCACAGCACAGCCCTGGCCTCTGGCCCTGTGCAGCGTAAGGATACAGGGCGAAGGGGGAGCCAGGAGCTGTATCATTTGCATCCCGGAGACATGAGTAAGACTGTTTCCAAATACAGCAGCAGCTTGCTGTCAAGGGTTGCAGGACCATTCATACCAGAAGCAGATGATTTGTGTATACTGTCATATGGCATTACTAACGCCGTTGGGTTCCCTCCCAAGCGGAATACCTCCCCCTTTGAGGCAAAGCCCGGCTGGTATTTAACCACACAAAGGATCCCTATCAACTATCCCTTCCACTAAAGCTCTGACAAACCACTTTCCCCATGCAAGTCACAACAGGCTTGTCAACCTCCCCCTGCTGACACCATCCTAGAAACCCTTCTCCCCCCAGGCAACCACTGGTGGTCAGAGCCAGCCCATAAAACCAGCTCCCCCGGGATGTGCCAATGACTTCTCTCTGAAAGAATCCTCATCCCACCACCATGCCACAGAGGAGGGGGTCAGGTCTCCAACCCTTGAATCAAGAGCCTCCTGTACTTTCTACAAAGCCACAAGGCTGTTTGATGATCCAAAGATTTCCTTAATTAAAACTAGAAATCAAATTCTCAAAATAGATATGATTCTATTTTGGATTGAGTCCCAGCTTTGATTTTGATCTTCCTAGTCAAACTGTCTCCTTCCCTTCCTCTGGAAGGGAAGCCTTTGGCACCCAGTGGACCAGCTTCATTATAAAAACGCTGAACAGCAGACCAGTAGTTCCTGAAATCTGAAATGTTGGGACAGAAGTCAGCTAAATTGCTGGCATTTTAGTGCTCTTGCCCAACTTGCTAGATGTGTTTGTCATCATGAAGCGTGGAGTGCTGAGGTGTTAAAGCACTTAGTGCCCTCTGCCACACCTTGCAAGCTGCTGAGGACCATAAAGCAAAGACCTTTAAAGTCACAGACAATATTACAAAACAAGGATGACAGCACGTGCCTTTTTTTTTTTTTTTGGGGGGGGGGCGGGTTGTGTAGGGGAAACTGAGTCAAGACAACTGACTTGTCAGAAGGATGTGGTGCCAGTTTGAGAAGCTAAAAATCTCTTGAGTGCACTAAATCCTTCATTATAAATCAAATGATAAATGGATGAGCAGAACTATTACTAACATTTACTTCTAATTTAACCAGTGGAAAAGCCCCTGGGAAAATCTGGGCCAAGAAAAAATGTTTCCAGCCTTTGCCTTTACAAAGCAGTAGGTTGAGGAGCACAAAGCCCTCCAAGGTGAATGCAGTGCAGACAAGTCATCTACATCTTGTGGTTGCCACAATAACCAACCATAATCTGGGAGTGACCTGATCATATCAGCTGTTAACTGTGTGACCCACGCAGAGGCTAAAATCTAATCTCAGCTGTTTTGGGGGTAAATCTAGGGCAAATCTTGCCGATGACAAAAGACTCACCCCAGGCTGGGCTAAGAACCAAAATCAGACTTGAACTGCTATGTTCCACTTCTACCCAGCCACCCCATTTTTGGGGTGGAAGGTCAGAGGAGCAGTCAAGGAAGGAATCTGCCACCTTTCAGCATGACATCCAGGCTGGTAGGTCCCCACTCCATCCTCCCAATACCAGTGTTTCATTCAGCCCATGACTCTTACACCTGCTCCACGTCAGCCTTCAGCTCCTGGGTGACCTGAGTATTTTGGAGCATTCTTT